>NW_026263168.1:0-61000 GCF_947179515.1 Apodemus sylvaticus
TTTTGTACGATGCGTTATTTCTTCTCATAAAGTGTTTTCTATGCGTACATATTTGTCTTTATTCTGCAACACTGTATTTCCTTATAACTTGGTAGTCTTACATATTCTTTCGAGAGAAAACTCTTTTGTAATATGCGTTATTTCTTCTCGTAAAGTATTTACAATAACTACCTATTTATCTTTACTCTGCAACACTGTATTTACTTATAACGTGGTATTCTTACATATTCTTTCGAGAGAAAACTCTCCTGTGCATTCTCTTTTGAGGCTACACGCATAGACGTACACGCAACACCAAAGCTTTTCGAGTTACAATGTGTTGTTTAGGAAAAACAAGATAATTTTGCACGATACGGGATTTCCTTAATACATGGTTTTCTGACGAATTTTGACGAAAGAAAATTCTCCTGTGGGTTCTCTTTTGAGGCTACACGTTTAGACATACACGCCACACCAAATCTTTCGAGTTACAAAGTGTTGTTTAGGAGATAAAAGCTTAATTTTTACGATGCTTTATTTCTTCTCATAAAGTGTTTCCAATACGTACATATTTGTCTTTACTCTGCAACACTGTATTTCCTTATAACATTGTATTCTTACATATTCTTTCGAGAGAAAACTCTCCTGTGCATTGTCTTTTGAGGCTACACGCTTAGACATACAGGCAACACCAAAGCTTTTCGAGTTACAACGTGTTGTTTAGGAAAAACAAGATAATTTCGCACAATGAGGGATTTCATTAAAACGTGATTTCTGAAAAATTTTGACGAAAGAAAATTCTCCTGTCGGTCCTCTTTTGAGGCTACACGTTTAGACGTACATGCCACACCAAATATTTTCGAATTCCAACGTGTTGTTTAGGAGATACAATCTAATATTGTACCATGCGTCATTTCTTCTCGTAAAGTATTTACAATAACTACCTATTTATCTTTACTCTTCAACACGGTATTTCCTTATAACGTGGTATTCTTACATATTCTTTCGAGAGAAAACTCTCCTGTGCGTTCTCTTTTGAGGCTACACGCTTAGACATACACGCAACACCAAAGCTTTTCGAGTTACAACGTGTTGTTTAGGAAAAACAAGATAATTTCGCACGATGCGGGATTTCCTTAAAACGTGGTTTTCTGTCAAATTTTGACCAAAGAAAATTCTCCTTTGGGTTCTCTTTTGAGGCTACACATTTAGACGTACACGCCACACCAAATCCTTTCGAGTTACAAGGTGTTGTTTACGAGATACTAGCTAATTTTGTACGATGCGTTATTTCTTCTCATAAAGTTTTTCCAATACGTACGTATTTTTCTTTACTCTGCAACACTGTATTTCCTTATAACGTGGTATTCTTACATATTCTTTCGAGAGAATACTCTCCTGTGCGCTCTCTTTTGATGCTACATGCTTAGACATACACGCAACACCAAAGCTTTTCGAGTTACATTGTGCTGTTTAGGAAAAACAAGATAATTTCGCACGATGAGGGATTACCTTAAAACGTGGTTTTATGAAAAATTTTGACGAAAGAAAATTCTCCTGTGGGTTCTCTTTTGAGGCTACACATTTAGACATACACGCCACACCAAATATTTTCGAATTACAACGTGTTGTTTAACAGATACAAGCTAATTTTGTACCATGCGTTATTTTTTCTCGTAAAGTATTTACAATAACTACCTATTGATCTTTACTCTGCAACACTGTATTTCCTTATAACATGGTATTCTTACATATTCTTTCGAGAGAAAACTCTCCTGTGCGTTCTCTTTTGAAGCTACACTCTTAGACATACACGCAACACCAAAGCTTTACGAGTTACAAAGTATTGTTTAGGAAAAACAATATAATTTCGCACGATGAGGGATTTCCTTAAAACCTGATTTTCTGACAAATTTTGACCAAAGAAAATTCTCCTGTGGGTTCTCTTTTGAGGCTACACGTTTGACGTACACGCCACACCAAATCCTTTCGAGTTACAAGGTGTTGTTTAGGAGATACAAGCTAATTTTGTAGGATGCGTTATTTCTTCTCGTAAAGTTTTTCCAATACGTACGTATTTTTCTTTACTCTGCAACACTGTATTTCCTTATAACGTGGAATTCTTACATATTCTTTCGAGAGAAAACTCTCCTGTGCGTTCTCTTTTGAGGCTAAACACTTAGACATACACGCAAAACCAAAGCTTTTCGAGTTAAAACGTGTTGTTTAGGAAAAACCAGATAATTTCGCACGATGCGGGATTTCCTTAAAACGTGGTTTTCTGACAAATTTTGACCAAAGAAAATTCTCTTGTGGGTTCTCTTTTGAGGCTACACGTTTGACGTACACGCCACACCAAATCCTTTCGAGTTACAAGGTGTTGTTTAGGAGATACAAGCTAATTTTGTAGGATGCGTTATTTCTTCTCGTAAAGGTTTTCCAATATGCACGTATTTTTCTTTACTCTGCAACACTGTATTTCCTCATAACGTGGTATTCTTACATATTCTTTCGAGAGAAAACTCTCCTGTGCGCTCTCTTTTGAGGCTACATGCTTAGTCATACACGCAACACCAAATCTTTTCGAGTTAGAACGTATTGTTTAGGAGATACAAGCTAATTTTCAATGATGCATTATTTCTTCTCGTAACGTTTAAGTGTTTCCAAAAGGTACGTATTTTTCTTTACTTTGCAACACTGTATTTCCTTATGACGTGGTATTCTTACATATTTTTTCGAGAGAAAACTCTCCTGTGCGTTCTCTTTTGAGGCTACACGCTTAGACATACACGCAACACCAAAGATTTTCGAGTTACAACGTGCTGTTTAGGAGATACAAGCTAATTTTGAATGATGCGTTATTTCTTATCCTAAAGTGTTTCCAAAACGTACGTATTTGTCTTTCCTCTACAACACTGTATTTCCTTATAACATGGTATTCGTACATATTCTTTCGAGACAAAACTCTCCTGTGCATTCTCTTTTGAGGCTACACGCTTAGACATACACGCAACACCAATGCATTTCGAGTTAGATCGTGTTGTTTATGAAAAACAAGATAATTTCGCAAGATGCGGGAATTCCTTAAAACGTGGTTTTCTGACAAATTTTGACGAAAGAAAATTCTCCTGTGGGTTTTCATTTGAGGCTACACGCTTAGACGTACACGCCACACCAAATCTTTTCGAGTTACAACGTGTTGTTTAGGAGATACAAGCTAATTTTGTACGATGCGTTATTTCTTCTCCTAAAGTGTTTCCAATACGTACGTATTTGTCTTTACAACATTGTATTTCCTTATAACATGGTATTTGTACATATTCTTTCATGAGAAAACTCTCCTGTGCGTTCTCTTTTGAGGCTAGACGCTTAGACATACACGCAACACCAAAGCATTTCGAGTTAGAACATGTTGTTTAGGAAAAACAAGATAATTTCGCAAGATGCGGGAATTCTTTAAAACGTAGTTTTCTGACAAATTTTGACGAAAGAAAATTCTCCTGTGGGTTTTCATTTGAGGCTACACATTTAGACGTACACGCCACACCAAATCTTTTCGAGTTACAACGTGTTGTTTAGGAGATACAAGCTAATTTTTTACGATGCTTTATATCTTCTCGTAAAGTTTAAGTGTTTCCAAAAGCTACATATTTATCTTTAATTTGCCACACTGTATTTCCTTATACCGTGGTATTCTTACATACTCGTTCGAGAGAAATCTCTCCTGTGCGTTCTCTTTTGAGGCTACATGCTTAGACATACATGCAACATCAAAAATTTTCGAGTTACAATGTGTTGTTTAGGAAAAACAAGATAGTTTCGCACGATGCGAGATTTCCTTAATAAGTGGTTTTCTGACAAATTTTGACGAAAGAAAATTCTCCTGTGGGTTCTCCTTTGAGGCTACACGTTTAGACGTACATGCCACACCAACTCTTTTCGAGTTACAATGTGTTGTTTAGGAGATACAAACTAAATTTTACGATGCGTTATTTCTTCTCGTAAAGTGTTTCAAATACATACGTATTTGTCTTTACTCTGCAAAATTTTATTTCCTTATAATGTGGTATTCTTACATGTTCTTTCGAGAGAAAACTCTCCTGTGAGTTCTCTTTTGAGGCTACACGCTTAGACATACACGCAACATCAAAGATTTTCGAGTTACAACGTGTTGTTTAGGAAAAACATGATAATTTCTCACGATGAGTGATTTCCTTAAAACATGGTTTTCTGACAAATTTTAACGAAAAACAATTCTCCTGTGGGTTCTCTTTTGAGGCTACACGTTTAGACGTACATGCCACACCAAATCTTTTCGAGTTACAACATGTTGTTTAGGAGATACAAGCTAATTTTGTACGATGCATTATTTCTTCTCGTAAAGTGTTTCCAATACGTACTAATTTGTCTTTACTCTGCATCACTGTATTTCCTTATAACGTGGTATTCTTACATATTCTTTCGAGAGAAAAGTCTCCTGTGCGTTCTCTTTTGAGGCTACATGATTAGACATACATGCAACACCAAAGTTTTCGAGTTACAACGTGTTGTTTAGGAAAAACAAGATAATTTCGCACGATGCGGGATTTCCTTAAAACGAGGTTTTCTGACAAATTTTGACCAAAGAAAATTCTCCTGTGTGTTCTCTTTTGAGGCTACACGTTTAGACGTACACGCCACACCAAATCTTTTCGAGTAACAACATGTTGTTTAGGAGATACGAGCTAATTTTTGCGATGCATTCTTTCTTCCTGTGCCTTCTCTTTTGAGGCTACATGCTCATAAATGCGCGCAACACCAAAGCTTTTCGAGTTACAACGTGTTGTTTAAGAGATACAAGCTAATTTTGTACTATGCTTTACTTCTCGTAAAGTTTAAGTGTTTCCAAAAGGTACGTATTTGTCTTTACTTTGCAGCACTGTATTTTCTTATAACGTGTTATTCTTATATATTCTTTCGAGAGAAAACTCTCCTGTGCGTTCTCTTTTCTGACAAATTTTAACGAAAGATAATTCTCTTGTGGCTTCTCTTTTGAGGCTACACGTTTAGACGTACATGCCAAACCAAATCTTTTCGAATTACAAAGTGTTGTTTAGGAGACACAAGCTAATTTTGTACGATGCGTTATTTCTTCTTGTAAAGTGTTTCCAATAGGTACATATTTGTCTTTACTCTGCAACACTGTATTTCCTTATAATGTGCGGGATTTCCTTAAAACATGGTTTTCTGACAAATTTTGACCTAAGACAATTCTCCTGTGGGTTCTCTTTTGAGGCTACACCTTTAGACGTACATGCCACACCAAATCTTTTCGGTTACAACGTGTTGTTTAGGAGATACAAGCTAATTTTTTATGATGCGTTATTTCTTCTCGTATAGTGTTTCCAATACGTACATGTTTGTCTTTACTCTGAAACACTGTAATTCCTTATAACGTGGTTTTCTTACATATTCTTTCGAGAGAAAACTCTCCTGTGCGTTCTCTTTTGAGGCTACACACTTAGACATACATGCAACACCAAAGCTTTTCGAGTTACAACGTGTTGTTTAGGAAAAACAAGATAATTTCGCACAATGCGGGATTTCCTTAAAACGTGGTTTTCTGAAAAATGTTGACAAAAGAAAATTTTCCTGTGAGTTCCCGTTTGAGGCTAGACGTTTAGACGTACACGCCACACCAAATCTTTTCGAGTTACAAAATGTTGTTTAGGAGATACAAGCTAATTTTTGTGATGCGTTATTTCTTCTCATAAAGTGTTTCGAATATGAATGTATTTGTCTTTACTCTGCAACACTGTATTTCCTTATAACGTGGTATTCTTATATATTCTTTCCAGAGAAAACTCTCCTGTGCCTTCTCTTTAGAGGCTACACGCTTTGAAATGCACGCAACACCAAAGCTTTTCGAGTTACAAAGTATTGTTTAAGAGATACAAGCTAATTTTGTACGATGCGTTATTTCTTCTCGTAAAGTTTAAGTGTTTCCAATATGTACATATTTGTCTTTATTCTACAACACTGTAATTCCTTATAACATGGTATTCTTACTTATTCATTCGAGAGAAAACTCTCCTCTGCGTTCTCTTTTGAGGCTACACGCTTAGACATACACGCAACACCAAAGCTTTTCGAGTTACGACGTGTTGTTTAGGAAAAACAAGAATATTTCGCACTATGCAGGATTTCCTTAAAACGTGGTTTTCTGACAAATTTTGACGAAACAAAATTCTCCTGTGGGTTCTCTTTTGAGGCTACACGTTAAGATGTACACGCCACACCAAATGTCTTCAAGTTACAGCGTGTTGTTTAGGAGATTCAAGCTAATTTTGTACGATGCATTATTTCTTCTCCTAAAGTGTTTCCAATACGTACATATTTGTCTTTACTCTGCAACACTTTATATCCTTATAACATGGTATTCTTACATATTATTTCGAGAGAAAACTCTCCTGTGCCTTCTCTTTGGAGGCTACACACTTAGACATACACGCAACACGAAAGCTTTTCGAGTTACAACGTGTTGTTTAGGAAAAAAAAAGATAATTTTGCACGATGCGGGATTTCCTTAAAACGTGATTTTCTGAAAAATTTTGACGAAAGAAAATTCTCCTATGGGTTCTCCTTTGTGGCTACACGTTTAGACGTACACGCCACACCAATTCATTTCGAGTTACAACGTGTTGTTTAGGAGATACAAGCTAATTTTGTAAGCTGCATCGTGAAAAATTATCTTGTTTTTCCTGAACAACACGTTGTAACTCGAAAAGCTTTGGTATTGCGTGTATGTGTGAGCATGTAGCCTCTAAAGACAATGCACAGGAGAGTTTTCTCTCGAAAGAACATGTAAGAATACAACATTATAAGGAAATACAGTGTTGCAGAGTAAAGACAAATACGTACGTATTGGAAACACTTTAGGAGAAGAAATAACGCATCGTACAAAATTAGCTGTATCTCCTAAACAACACGTGGTAACTCGAAAGGATTTGGTGTGGCATGTACCTCTAAACGTGTAGCCTCAAAAGAGAACCCACAGGAGAATTTTCTTTCGTCAAAATTTCTCAGAACACCACGTTTTAAGGAAATCCCGCATCGTGGGAAATTATCTTGTTTTTCATAAACAACACGTTGTAACTCGAAAAGCTTTGGTGTTGTCTGTATGTCTAAGTGTGTAGCCTCAAAGGGGAACGCACAGGATAGTTTTCTATCGAAAGAATATGTAAGAATACCACGTTATAACGAAATAAAATGTTGCAGAGTAAAGACAATTAAGTACGTATCGGAAACACTTTACAAGAAGAAATAACGCATCGTACAAAATTTGCTTGTATCTCCTAAACAACAAGTTGTAACTCGAAAAGATTTGGTGTGGCATGTACGTCTAAACCTGTAGCCTCAAAAGACAACCCACAGGAGAACTTTCTTTCGTCAAAATTTGTCAGAAAACCACGTTTTAAGGAAATCCCGCATAGTGCAAAATTATCTTGTTTTTCCTGAACAACATGTTGTAACTCGAAAAGCTTTGGTGTTGCGTGTATGAGTGAGCATGTAGCCTCTAAAGAGAATGCACAGGAGAGTTTTCTCTCGAAAGAACATGTAAGAATTCAACATTATAAGGAAATACAGTGTTGCAGTGTAAAGACAAATACGTACGTTTGGAAACACTTTACGAGAAGAAATAACGCATCGTACAAAATTAGTTTGTATCTCCTAAACAACACGTGGTAACTCGAAAGGATTTGGTGTGGCATGTACCTCTAAATGTGTAGCCTCAAAAGAGAACCCACAGGAGAATTTTCTTTCGTCAAAATGTGTCAGAACACCACGTTTATGGAAATCCCGCATCGTGCGAAATTATCTAGTTTTTCATAAACAACACGTTGTAACTCGAAAAGCTTTGGTGTTGCCTGTATGTCTAAGTGTGTAGCCTCAAAGGGGAATACACAGGATAGTTTTCTATCGAAAGAATATGTAAGAATACCACGTTATAAGGAAATACAATGTTGCAGAGTAAAGACAAATGCGTATGTATTAGAAACATTTTACGAGAATAATTAACACATCGTAAAAAATTAGCTTGTATCTCCTAAACAACACGTTGTAACTCGACATGATTTGGTGTGTCCTGTATGTCTAAATGTGTAGCCTCAAAAGAGAACCCACAGGAGAATTTTCTTTCGTCAAAATTTTTCAGAAAACCTCGTTTTAAGGAAATCCCGCATTATGCGAAATCATCTTCTTTTTCCTAAACAACATGTTGTAACTCGAAAAGCTTTGCTGTTGCTTGTATGTGTAAGCGTGGAGCCTCAAAAGAGAAGGCACAGGAGAGTTTTCTCTCGAAAGAATATGTAAGAAAACCACGTTATAAGGATATACAATTTTGCAGAGTAACGACAAATAAGTACTTATTGGAAACACTGTATGAGAAGAAATAACTCATCGTACAAGTTTAGCTTGTATCTCCTAAACAACACGTTGTAACTCGAAAAGATTTGGTGTGACGTGTACGTCTAAACATGTAGCCACAAAAGAGAACCCACAGGAGAACTTTCTGTGGTCAAAATTTTTCAGAAAACCACGTTTTATGGAAATCTCGCATCGTGCGAAATTATCTTGTTTTTCCTAAACAACACTTTGTAACTCGAAAAGATTTGGCGTTCGTGTATGTCTAAGAATGTAGCCTCAAAAGAGAACGCACAGGAGAGTTTTCCCTCGAAAGAATATGTAAGAATACCACGTTATAAGGAAATACAGTGTTGCAGAGTAAAGACAGATAAGTACTTATTGGAAACACTTTACAAGAAGAAATAACGCATCGTACAAAATTTGCTATTATCTCCTAAACAACAAGTTGTAACTCGAAATATTTGGTGTGGCTCGTACGCCTAAATGTGTAGCCTCAAAAGAGAAGACACAGGAGAATTTTCTTTCGTCAAAATTTGTCTGAACACCAAGTTTTAAGGAAATCCCGCATCGAGCGAAATTATCTTGTTTTTCATAAACAACACGTTGTAACTCGAAAAGCTTTGGTGTTGCCTGTATGTCTCAGTGTGTAGCCTCAAAAGGGAACACACAGGATAGTTTTCTCTCGAAAGAATATGCAAGAATACCACGTTATAAGGAAATACAGTGTTGCAGAGTAAAGACAAATACGTACGTATTGGAAACACTTTACGAGAAGAAATAACGCATCGTACAAAATTAGCATGTATCTCCTAAACAACACGTGTTAACTCGAAAGGATTAGGTGTGGCGTGCACGTCTAAACGTGAAGCCTCAAAAGAGAACCCACAGAGTAATTTTCTTTCATCAAAATTTGTCAGAAAATCATGTTTTAAGGAAATCAGGCATCGTGCGAAATTATCTTGTTTTTTATAAACAACTCGTTGTAACTCGAAAAGCTATGGTGTTGCCTCTATGTCTAAGTGTTTAGCCTCAAAAGGGAACGCACAGGATAGTTTTCTCTCGAAAGAATATGTAAAAATATCACGTTATAAGGAAATACAATGTTGCAGAGTAAAGACAAATACGTACATATTGGAAACACGTTACGAGAAGAATTAACGCATTATAAAATATTAGCTTGTCTCTCCTAAACAACATGTTGTAACTCGAAAAGATTTGGTGGCATGTACGTTTAAATATGTAGCCTCAAAAGAGAACCCACAGGAGAATTTTCTTTCGTAAAAAAATTTCAGAAAACCAGGTTTTAAGGAAATCCCGCATCGTGCGAAATCATCTTCTTTTTCCTAAACAACATGTTTTAACTCGAAAAGCTTTGGTGTTGCGTGTTTGTCTAATCGTGTAGCCTCAAAAGAGAATGCACAGGAGAGTTTTCCCTCGAAAGAATATGTAAGAATACCATGTTTTAAGGAAATACAGTGTTGCAGAGTAATGACAAATATGTACGTTTTGGAAACACTTTACGAGAAGAAATAACACATCGTACAATATTTGCTTGTATCTCCCAAACAACACGTTGTAACTCAAAAATAGTTGGTGTGGCTCGTACGTCTACACGTGTAGCCTCAAAAGAGAACCCACAGGAGAACTTTCTTTCGTCAAAATTTGTCAGAAAACCACGTTTTAAGGAAATCCCGCATCGTACAAAATTATTTTGTTTTTCCTAAACAACACGTTGTAATTCGAAAAGCTTTAGTGTTGCGTGTATGTCTGAGCATATAGCCTCTAAAGAGAATGCACAGGAGAGTTTTCTCTCGAAAGAACATGTAAGAATACAACGTTATAAGGAAATACAGTGTTGCAGAGTAAAGACAAATATGTACGTATTGGAAACACTTTACGAAAAGAAATAACGCATCATACAAAATTAGCTTGTATCTCCTAAACAACACGTGGTAACTCGAAATGATTTGGTGTGGCATGCACGTCTAAACGTGTAGCCTCAAAAGAGAAGCCACAGGAGAATTTTCCTTCTTCAAAATTTGTCAGAAAACCACGTTTTAAGGAAATCCTGCATCGTGCGAAATTATCTTGTTTTCCATAAACAACACGCTGTAACTCGAAAAGCTTTGGTGTTGCCTGTATGTCTAAGTGTGTAGCCTCAAAATGGAACGCACAGGATCGTTTTCTCTCGGAGGAACATGTAAGAATACCACGTTATAAGGAAATATAATGTTGCAAAGACAAATAGGTACTTATTGGAAACACTTTATGAGAATAATTAACACATCGTAAAAAATTAGCTTGTATGTCCTAAGCAACACATTGTAATTCGAAAAGATTTGGTGTGGCTCGTACCTCTACACGTGTAGCCTCAAAAGAGAACCCACAGGAGAACTTTCATTCGTCAGAATTTTTCAGAAAACCACCTTCTATGGAAATCTCGCATTGTGCTAAATTATCTCGTTTTTCCTAAACAACACATTGTAACTCGAAAAGCTTTGGCATTGCGTGTTTGTCTAAGCGTGTCGCCTCAAAGAGAACGCACATGAGAGTTTTCCCTAGAAATAATACGTAAGAAAACCACGTTATAAGGAAATACAGTGTTGCAGATTGAAGACAAATAAGTACGTATTGAAAACACTTTACGAGAAGAAATAATGCATCGTACAAAATTAGCTTGTATCTCCTAAACAACACGTGGTAACTTGAAAGGATTTGGTGTGGCGTGTACGTCTAAACGTGTAGCCTCAAAAGAGAACCCACAGGAGAATTTTCTTTCTTCAATATTTTTCAGAAAACCACTTTTTAAGGAAATCCCGCATTGTGCGAAATCATCTTCTTTTTCCTAAATAACATGTTGTAACTCAAAAAGCTTTGGTGTTGCGTGTATGTGTAAGCGTGGAGCCTCAAAAGAGAAGGCACTGGAGAGTTTTCTCTCGAAAGAATATGTAAGAATACCACGTTATAAGGAAATACAATTTTGCAGAGTAAAGACAAATAAGTACATATTGGAAACACTTTATGAGAAGAAATAACGCATCTTACAATATTAGCTTGTATCTCCTAAACAACACGTTGTAACTCGAAAATATTTGGTGTGACGTGTACGTCTAAAAGTGTAGCCTCAAACGAGAACCCACAGGAGAATTTTCTTTCATCAAAATTTTTCAGAAAACCACGTTTTATGGAAATCTCGCATCGTGCGAAATTATCTTGTTTTCCTAAACAACACGTTGTAACTCGAAAAGCTTTGGCGTTGCATATTTGTCTAAGTGTGTAGCCTCAAAAGAGAACGCACAGGCGAGTTTTCTCTCGAAAGAATATGTAAGAATACCATGTTATAAGGAAATACATTGTTGCAGAGTAAAGACAAATACTACTGGAAACACTTTAAGAGAAGAAATAAAGCATCATAAAAAATTAGCTTGTATCTCCTAAACAACACGTTGTAACTCGAGTAGATTTGATGTGGCTCCTACCTCTACACGTGTAGCCTCAAAAGATAACCCACAGGAGAACTTTCTTTGGTCAAAATTTTTCAGAAAACCACGTTTTATGGAAATCTCGCATAGTGCGGAATTATCTTGTTTTTCCTAAACAACACATTGTAACTCGAAATGCTTTGGCGTTTCGTGTATGTCTAAGCGTGTAGCCTCAAAAGAGAACGCACAGGAGAGTTTTCTCTCCAAAGAATATGTAAGAATACCACTTTATAAGGGAATACAGTGTTGCAGAGTAAAGACAACTACGTAAGTATTGGAAACACTTTAAGAGAAGAAATAACACATCGTACAAAATTAGCTTGTATCTCCTAAACAACACGTGGTAACTCGAAAAGATTTGGTGTGGCTCGTACTTCTACACGTGTAGCCTCAAAAGAGAACAGACAGGAGACATTTCTTTCGTCAAAATTTTTCAGAAAACCACGTTTTATGGAAATCCTGCATCGTGCGAAATTATCTTGTTTTCCTAAACAACACGTTGTAACTCGAAAAGCTTTGGCGTTGCGTATTTGTCTAAGAGTGTAGCCTCAAAAGAGAACGCACAGGCAAGTTTTCTCTCGAAAGAATATGTAAGAATACCATGTTATAAGGAAATACATTGTTACAGAGTAAAGACAAATACTACTGGAAACACTTTAAGAGAAGAAATAACGCATCGTGCAAAATTAGCTTGTATCTCCTAAACAACACGTTGTAACTCGAATAGATTTGGTGTGTCTCGTACCTCTACATGTGTAGCCTCAACAGAGAACCCACAGGAGAACTTTCTTCCCTCAAAATTTTTCAGAAAACCACGTTTTATGGAAATCTCGCATCGTGCGTAATTATCTTGTTTTTCCTAAACAACACATTGTAACTCGAAAAGCTTTGGCGTTGCTTGTATGTCTAAGCGTGTAGCCTCTAAAGAGAACGCACAGGAGAGTTTTCTCTCGAAAGAATATGTAAGAATACAAAGTTATAAGGAAATACAGTGTTGCAGAGTAAAGACAAATAGGTACATGTTGGAAACACTTAATGAGAAGAAATAAAGTATCTTAAAATATTAGCTTGTATCTCCTAAACCACACGTGGTAACTCGAAAGGATTTGGTGTGGCGTGTACGTCTAAACGTGTAGCCTCAAAAGAGAACCCACTGAAGAATTTTCTTTCGTCAAAATTTTTCAGAAAACTACGTTTTAAGGAAATCCCACATCGTGCGAAATTATCTGGTTTTTCATAAACAACACGTTGTAACTCAGAAAGCTGTGGTGTTGCCTGTATGTCTAAGTGTGTAGACTAAAAAGGGAACACACAGGATAGTTTTCTCTCGAACGAATATGTAAGAATACCACGTTATAAGGAAATACAGTGTTGCAGAGTAAAGACAAATAAGAACGTATTGGAAACACTTTAAGAGAAGAAGTAACTCATCTTACAAAATTACCTTGTATCTCCGTAACAACACGTTGTAACTCGAAAAGATTTGGTGTGCCGTGTACGTCTAAACGTGTAGCCTCAAAAGAGAACCCACAGGAGAATTTTCTTTCGTCAAAATTTTTCAGAAAGCCACGTTTTAAGGAAATCCCGCATCGTGCGAAATCATCTTCTTTTTCCTAAACAACATGTTGTAACTCGAAAAGCTTTGGTGTTGCGTGTATGTGTAAGCATGGAGCCTCAAAAGAGAAGGCACAGGAGAGTTTTCTCTCGAAAGATTATGTAAGAATACCACGTTATAAGGAAATACAATTTTGCAGAGTAAAGACAAATAAGTACATATTGGAAACACTTTACAAGAAGAAATAACGCATCGTACAAAATTAGCTTGTGTCTCCTAAACAGCACGTTGTAACTCGAAAAGATTTGGTGTGACGTGTACGTCTAAGCGTGTAGCATCAAAAGGGAACCCACAAGAGAATTTTCTTTCATCAAAATTTGTCAGCAACCACGTTTTAAGGAAATCTCGCATCATGAGAAATTATCTTGTTTTTCCTAAACAACACGTTGTAACTCGAAAAACTTTGGTGTTGCGTGTATGTCTAAGCATGTAGCCTCAAAACAGAATGTAAAGGAGAGTTTTTTCTCGAAAGAATATGTAAGAATACCACGTTATAAGGAAATACAGTGTTGCAGAGTAAAGACAAATACGTACATATTGGAAACACATTACGAGAAGAAATAACGCATCGTACAAAATTAGCTTGTATCTCCTAAACAACACGTTGTAACTGGAAAAGATTTGGTGTGGCTTGTACGTCTAAACGTGTAGCCTCAAAAGAGAACACACAGGAGAATTTTCTTTCGTTAAAATTTTTCAGAAAGCCACGTTTTAAGGAAATCCCGCATCGTGCGAAATCACCTTCTTTTTCCTAAAAAACATGTTGTAACTCGAATACCTTTAGTGTTGCGTGTATGTCTAAGCGTGGAGCCTCAAAAGAGAAGGCACAGGAGAGTTTTCTCTCGAAAGAATATGTAAGAATACCACGTTATAAGGAAATACAATTTTTCAGAATAAATACAAATAAGTACATATTGGAAACTCTTTACAAGAAGAAATAACGCATCATACAAAATTAGCTTGTATCTCCTAAACAACACGTTGTAACTCAAAAGGATTTGGTGTGACGTGTACGTCTAAATGTATAGCCTCAAAAGAGAACCCACAGGTGAATTTTCTTTCATCAAAATTTGTCAGAAACCACGTTTTAAGGAAATCTCGCATCGTGCGAAATTATATTGTTTTTCCTAAATAACATGTTCTTACTCGAAAAGGTTTGGTGTTGCGTGAATGTCTAAGTGTGTAACCTCTAAAGAGAACGCACAGGATAGTTTTCTCTCGAAAGAATATGTAAGAATACCACGTTATAAGGAAATACAATGTTGCAGAGTAAAGGCAAATACGTATGTATTGGAAACACATTACGAGAAGAATTAACGCATCGTAAAAAATTAGGTTTTATCTCCTAAACAAGACGTTGTAACTCGAAAAGATTTGGTGTTGCATGCACGTCTAAACGTGTAGCCTCAAAAGAGAACCTACAGGAGAATTTTCTTTCTTCAAATTTTTTCAGAAAACCACGTTTTAAGGAAATCCCGCATCGTGGGAAATCATCTTCTTTTTCTAAACAACATGTTGTAACTCAAAAAGCTTTGGTGTTGCGTGTATGTGTAAGCGTGGAGCCTCAAAAGAGAAGGCACAGGAGAGTTTTCTCTCGAAAGAATATGTAAGAATACCACGTTATAAGGAAATACAATTTTGCAGAGTAAAGACAAATAAGTACATATTGGAAACACTTTACCAGAAGAAATAACGCATCGTACAAAATTAGCTTGTATCTCCTAAACTTCACGAGGTAACTCGAAAGGATTTGGTGTGGCGTGTACATCTAAATGTGTAGCCCCAAAAGAGAACACACAGGAGAATTTTCTTTTTTCAAAAATTTTCAGAACACCACGTTTTAAGGAAATCCCGCATCGTGTGAAATCATCTTCCTTTTCCTAAACAACATGTTGTAACTCGAAAAGCATTGGTGTTGCGTGTATGTGTAAGTGTGTAGCCTGAAAAGAGAAGGCACAAGAGAGTTTTCTCTCAAAAGAATATGTAGGAATACCATGTTATAAGGAAATACAATTTTGCAGAGTAAAGACAAATAAGTACATATTGGAAACACTTTACGAGAAGAAATAACGCATCGTTCAAAATTACCTTGTATCTCTAAACAACACGTTGAAACTCGAAAAGATTTGGTGTGACGTATACGTCTAAAAGTGTAGCCTCAAACGAGAACCCACAGGAGAATTTTCTTTCATCAAAATTTGTCAGAAACCACGTTTTAAGGAAATCTCGCATCGTGCGAAATTATCTTGTTTTTCCTAAACAACACGTTGTAACACGAAAAGCTTTGGTGTTGCGTGTATGTCTAAGCGTGTAGCCTCAAAAGAGAAGGCACAGGAGACTTTTCTCTCGAAAGAATATGTAAGAATACTACGTTATAAGGAAATACCGTGTTGAAGAGTAAAGACAAATACTATTGGAAACACTTTAAGAGAAGAAGTAACGCATCGTAAAAAATTAGCTTGTATCTCCTAAACAACACGTTGTAACTCGAAAAGATTTGGTGTGGCTTGTACCTCTACACGTGTAGCCTCAAAAGAGAACCCACAGGATAACTTTCTTCCCTCAAAATTTTTCAGAAAACCACGTTTTATGGAAATCTCGCATCGTGCGAAATTATCTTGTTTTTCCTAAACAACACATTGTAACTCGAAATGCTTTGGCGTTGCGTGTATGTCTAAGCGTGTAGCCTCTAAAGAGAACGCACAGGAGAGTTTTCTCTCGAAAGAATATGTAAGAATACAACTTTATAAGGAAATACAGTGTTGCAGAGTAAAGACAAATACGTACGTATTGGAAACACTTTATGAGAAGAAATAATGCATCGTACAAAATTAGCTTGTATCTCCTAAACAACACGTGGTAACTCGAAAGGATTTGGTGTGGCGTGTACGTCTAAATGTGTAGCCTCAAAAGAAAACACACTGAAGAATTTTCTTTCGTCAAAATGTTTCAGAAAACCACGTTTTAAGGAAATCCCTCATTGTGAGAAATTATCTTGTTTTTCATAAACAACACGTTGTAATTCGAAAAGCTTTGGTGTTGCCTGTATGTCTAAGTGTGTAGCCTAAAACGGGAAAGCACGGGATAGTTTTCTCTCAAAAGAATATGTAAGAATACCACGTTATAAGGAAATACAGTGTTGCAGAGTAAAGACAAATATCTACGTATTGGACACACTTTACAAGAAGAAGTAACGCATCCTAAATATTAGCTTGTATCTCCGAAACAACACGTTGTAACTCGAAAAGATTTGGTGTGGCATGTAGGTCTAAACGTGTAGCCTCAAAAGAGAACCCACAGGAGAATTTTATTTCTTCAAAATTTTTCAGAAAACCACGTTATAAGGAAATCCCGCATCATGCGAAATCATCTTGTTTTCCTAAACAACATGTTGTAACTCGAAAAGCTTTGGTGTTGCGTGTATGTCTAAGTGTGTAGCCTCAGAAGAGAAGGCACAGGAGAGTTTTCTCTTGAAAGATTATGTAAGAATACCACGTTAAGCAAATACAATTTTTCAGAGTAAAGACAAATAAGTACATATTGGAAACACTTTACGAGAAGAAATAACGCATCATAAAATATTAGCTTGTATCTCCTAAACAACACATTGTAACTCGAAAAGATTTGGTGTGACGTGTACGTCTAAACATGTAACCTCAACAGAGAACCCACAGGAGAATTTTCTTTCATCAAAATTTGTCAGAAACCACGTTTTAAGGAAATCTCGTATCGTGCGAAATTATCTTGTTTTTCCTAAACAACACGTTGTAACTCGAAAAGGTTTGGTGTTGCCTGTATGTCTAAGCGTGTAACCTCAAAAGAGAACGCACAGGAAGTTTTCTCTCGAAAGAATATGTAAGAATACCACGTTATAAGGAAATACAATGTTGCAGAGTAAAGACAAATACATACTTATTGGAAACACTTTACGAGAAAAATTAAGGCATCTTAAAAAATTAGCTTGTATCTCCTAAACAACACGTTGTAACTCAAAAAGATTTGGTATGGCATGTACGTCTACACGTGTAGCCTCAAAACAGAAACCACAGGAGAATTTTCTTTCGTCAAAATTTTTCAGAAAACCACGTTTTAAGGAAATCCCGCATCGTGCAAAATTATCTTGTTTTTCCTAAACAACACGTTGTAACTCGAAAAGTTTTGTTGTTGCGTGTATGTCTGAGCATGTTTCCTCTAAAGACAATGCACAAGAGAGTTTTCTCTCGAAAGAACCTGTAAGAATACAACGTTATAAGGAAATACAGTGTTGCAGAGTAAAGACAAAAAGTACATATTGGAAACACTTTACGAGAAGAAATAACGCATCGTACAAAATTAGCGTGTATCTCCTAAACAACACGTGGTAACTCGAAAGGATTTGGTGTGGCATGTACGTCTAAACGTATAGCCTCAAAGGAGAACCGACAGGAGAATTTTCTTTCTTCAAAATTTGTCAGAAAACCACGTTTTAAGGAAATCCTGCATCGTGCGAAATTATCTTGTTTTTCGTAAACAACACGTTGTAACTCGAAAAGCTTTGATGTTGCCTGTATGTCTCAGTGTGTAGCCTCAAAAGGGAACGCACAGGATAGTTTTCTCTCGAAAGAATATGTAAGAGTACCACGTTATAAGGAAATACAGTGTTGCAGAGTAAAGACAAATACATACATATTGGAAACACTTTATGAGAAGAAGTAATGCATCGTACAAAATTAGCTTGTATCTCCTAAACAAAACGTTGTAACTCGAAAATATTTGGTGCGGCGTGTACGTCTTAACGTGTAGCCTCAAAAGAGAACCCACAGGAGAATTTTCTTTCGTCAAATTTTTTTCAGAAAACCACATTTTAAGGATATCCCGCATCATGCGAAATCATCTTCTTTTTTCTAAACAACATGTTGTAACTCCAAAAGCTTTGGTATTGCGTGTATGTGTAAGCGTGGAGCCTCAAAAGAGAAGGCATAGGAGAGTTTTCTCTTGAAAGAATATGTAAGAATACCACGTTATAAGGAAATACAATTTTGCAGAGTAAAGACAGTAAGTACATATTGGAAACACTTTACGAGAAGAAATAACGCATCGTACAAAATTAGCTTGTATCTCCTAAACAACACGTTGTAACTCAAAAAGATTTGGTGTGGCTCATACCGCTACACGTGTAGCCTCAAATAGAACACAGGGCAGAACTTTCTTTCGTCAAAATATATCAGAAAACCACGTTTTATGGAAATATTGCATCGTGCGAAATTGTCTTGATTTTCCTAAACAACACGTTGTAACTCGAAAAGCTTTGGCGTTGCATGTATGTCTAAGCGTGTAGCCCCAATGGAGAACGCACAGGAGAGTTTTCCCTCGAAAGAATATGTAAGAATACCACGTTATAAGGAAATAAAGTGTTGCAGAGTAAAGACAAATATGTACTTATTGGAAACACTTTATGAGAAGAAATAATGCATCGAACAAAATTTGCTTGTATCTCCTAAACAACACGTTGTAATTTGAAAAGAATTGGTGTGGCTCGTACGTCTACATGTGTAGACTCAAACGAACACAAACAGGAGAACTTTCTTTCGTCAAAATTTGTCAGAAAACCACGTTTTAAGGAAATCCCGTATCGTGCAAAGTTATCTTGTTTTTCCTAAACAACATGTTGTAATTCGAAAAGCTTTGGTGTTGCGTGTATGTCTAAACGTGTGGCCTCAAAAGAGAACGCACAGGAGAGTTTTGTCTCGAAAGAACATGTAAGAATACAACGTTATAAGGAAATACAGTGTTGCAGTGTAAAGACAAATACGTACGTATTGGAAACACTTTAGGAGAAGAAATAACGCATCATACAATATTAGCTTGTATCTCCTAAACAACACGTTGTAACTCGACAAGATTTGGTTTGGAGTGTACGTCGAAACATGTAGCCTCAACAGAGAACCCACAGGAGAATTTTCTTTCGTCAAAATTTGTCAGAAAATCACGTTTTAAGGAAATCCTGTATAGTGCGAAATTATCTTGGTTTTCATAAACAACACGTTGTAACTCGAAAACCTTTGGTGTTGCCTGTATGTCTAAGTGTGTAGCCTCAAAAGGGAACGCACAGGATAGTTTTCTCTAGAAAGAATATTTAAGAATACCACGTTATAAGGAAATACAGTGTTGCAGAGTAAAGACAAATACTTACATATTGGAAACACTTTAAGAGAAGAATTAACACATCTTGCAAAATTAGCTTGTATCTCCTAAACAACACGTTGTAACTCGAAAAGATTTGGTGTGGCGTGTACGTCTAAACGTGTAGCCTCAAAAGAGAACCCACAGAAGAATTTTCTTTCGTGGTTTTCAGAAAACCACGTTTTAAGGAAATCCTGCATTGTGCGAAATCATCTTGTTTTTCCTAAACAACATGTTGTAACTCAAAAAACTTTGGTGTTGCTTGTATGTGTAAGCGTGGAGCCTCAAAAGAGAAGGCGCAGGAGAGTTTTCTCTCAAAGGAATATGAAAGAATACCACGTTATAAGGAAATACAATTTTGCAGAGTAAAGACAAATAGGTACATATTGGAAACACTTTACTAGAATAAATAACGCATCATACAAAATTAGCTTGTATCTCCTAAACAAGTTGTAACTCGAAAAGATTTGGTGTGACGTGTACGTCTAAATGTGTAGCCTCAAAAGAGAACACACAGGAGAATTTTTTTCATCAAAATTTGTCAGAAACCATGTTTTAAGGAAATCTCGCATCGTGGGAAATTATCTTGTTTTTCCTAAACAACACGTTGTTACTCGAAAAGCTATGGTGTTGTGTGTATGTCTAAGCGTGTAGCCTCAAAAGAGAACGCACAGGAGAGTTTTCTCTCAAAAGAATATGTAAGAATACCACGTTATAAGGAAATACAGTGTTGCAGAGTAAAGACAAATAGGTACGTATTGGAAACACTTTAAGAGAAGAAATAAAGCAACGTAAAAAATTAGCTTGTATCTCCTGAACAACACGTTGTAACTCGAAAAGATTTGGTGTGGCTCGTACCTCTACATGTGTAGCCTCAAAAGAGAACCAACAGGAGAACTTTCTTTCGTCAAAATTTGTCAGAAAACCACGTTTTATGGAAATCTCGCATCGTGCGAAATTATCTTGTTTTTCCTAAACAACACGTTGTAACTTGAAAAGCTTTGGATTTGCGTGTATATCTAAGCATGTAGCCTCAAAAGAGAACGCACAGGAGAGTTTTCCCTCGAAAGAATATGTAAGAATACCATGTTATAAGGAAATACAGTGATGCAGAGTAAAGACAAATAAGTACGTATTGGAAACACTTTATGAGAAGAAATAACGCATCATACAAAATTAGCTTGTATCTCCTAAACAACACGTGCTAACTAGAAAGGATTTGGTGTGGCGTGTACGTCTAAACGTGTAGCATCAAAAGAGAAACCACAGGAGAATTTTCTTTTGTCAAAATTTGTCAGAAAACCACATTTTAAGAAAATCACTCATCGTGCGAAATAATCTTGTTTTTCAAAAACAAGATGTAACTGGAAAAGCGTTGGTGTTGCCTGTATGTCTAAGTGTGTAGCTTCAAAAGGGTACATACAGGATAGTTTTCTCTCGAAAGAATATGTAAGAATACCACGTTATAAGGAAATACAGTGTTGCAGAGTAAAGACAAATAAGTACTTATTGGAAACACTTTATGAGAAGAAATAACGCATCGTAAAAAAATAGCTTGTATCTCCTAAACAACACGTTGTAACTCGAAAAGATTTGGTGTGACATGTACGTCTAAAAGTGTAGCCTCAAACGAGAACCGACAGGAGAATATTCTTTCATCAAAATTTGTCAGAAACCACGTTTTAAGGAAATTTCGCATCGTGCGAAATTATCTTGTTTTTCCTAAACAACAAGTCCTAACTCGAAAAGCTTTGGTGTTGCGTGTATGTCTAAGAGTGTAGCCTCAAAAGAGAATGCACAGGAGAGTTTGCTCTCGAAAGAATATGTAAAAATACCACGTTATAAGGAAATACAGTGTTGCAGAGTAAAGACAAATACGTACATATTGGAAACACTTTAAGAGAAGAAATAAAGCATAATACAAAATTAGCTTGTATCTCCTAAACAACAGGTTATAACACGAAAAGATTTGGTGTGGCTCGTACCTCAACACGCGTAGCCTCAAAAGAGAACCCACAGGAGAACTTTCTTTCGTCAAAATTTGTCAGAAAACCACGTTTTATGGAAATCTCGCATCCTGCGAAATTATCTTGTTTTTCCTAAACAACACGTTGTAACTCGAAAAGCTTTGGCGTTGCTTGTTTGTCTAAGCGTGTAGCCTCAAAAGAGAATGCACAGGAGAGTTTTCCCTAGAAAGAATATGTAAGAACACCACGTTATAAGAAAATACAGTATTGCAGAGTAAAGACAAATAAGTACATATTGGAAACACTTTAGGGAAGAAATAACGCATTGTACAATATTTGCTTGTATCTCCTAAACAACACGTTGTAACTCGAAAATATTTGGTGTGGCTCGTACGTCTACACGTGTAGCCTCAAAACAGAAACCACAGTAGAATTTTCTTTCGTCAAAATTTGTCAAAAAACCACGTTTTAAGGAAATGCCGCATCGTGCAAAATTATCTTGTTTTTCCTAAACAACACATTGTAACTCGAAAAGCTTTGGTGTTGCGTGTATATCTGAGCATGTTTCCTCTAAAGACAATGCACAAGAGAGTTTTCTCTCGAAAGAACATGTAAGAATACAACGTTATAAGGAAATACAGTGTTGCAGAGTAAAGACAAATACGTACATATTGGAAACACTTTACGAGAAGAAATAACGCATCGTACAAAATTAGCGTGTATCTCCTAAACAACACGTGGTAACTCGAAAGGATTTGGTGTGGCATGTACGTCTAAACGTGTAGCCTCAAAGGAGAACCGACAGGAGAATTTTCTTTCTTCAAAATTTGTCAGAAATCCACGTTTTAAGGAAAACCTGCATCGTGCGAAATTATCTTGTTTTTCGTAAACAACACGTTGTAACTCGAAAAGCTTTGGTGTTGTCTGTATGTCTCAGTGTGTAGCCTCAAAAGGGAACGCACAGGATAGTTTTCTCTCGAAAGAATATGTAAGAGTACCACGTTATAAGGAAATACAGTGTTGCAGAGTAAAGACAAATACCTACATATTGGAAACACTTTATGAGAAGAAGTAATGCATTGTACAAAATTAGCTTGTATCTCCTAAACAAAACGTTGTAACTCGAAAATATTTGGTGCGGCGTGTACATCTTAACGTGTAGCCTCAAAAGAGAACCCACAGGAGAATTTTCTTTCGTCAATTTTTTTCAGAAAACCACATTTTATGGATATGCCGCATCATGCGAAATCATCTTCTTTTTTCTAAACAAAATGTTGTAACTCCAAAAGCATTGTTATTGCGTGTATGTGTAAGCGTGGAGCCTCAAAAGAGAAGGCACAGTAGAGTTTTCTCTCGAAAGAATATGTAAGAATACCACTTTATGAGGAAATACAGTGTTGCAGAGTAAAGACAAATAAGTATATATTGGAAACACTTTACAAAAAGAAATAATGCATCGTACAAAATTAGCTTGTATCTCCTAAACAACACGTTGTAACTCGAAAAGATTCGGTGTGACGTGTACGTCTAAAAGTGTAGCCTCAAACGAGAACCCACAGGAGAATTTACTTTCATCAAAATTTGTCAGAAACCACGTTTTAAGGAAATATCGCATCGTGAAAAATTATCTTGTTTTTCCTAAACAACACATTGCAACACGAAAAGCTTTGGTGTTGCGTGTATGTCTAAGCGTGTAGCCTCAAAAGAGAATGCACAGGAGAGTTTTCTCTCGAAAGAATATGTAAGAATACCACATAATAAGGAAATACAGTGTTGCAGAGTAAAGACAACTACGAACGTATTGGAAACACTTTAGGAGAGGAAATAAAGCATAATACAAAATTAGCTTGTATCTCCTAAACAACAGGTTATAATTCGAAAAGATTTGGTGTGGCTCGTACCTCTACACGTGTTGCCTCAAAAGAGAACCTACAGGAGAACTTTCTTTCGTCAAAATTTGTCAGAAAACCACGTTTTATGGAAATCTCGCATCCTGCGAAATTATCTTGTTTTTCCTAAACAACACGTTGTAACTCGAAAAGCTTTGGCGTTGCGTGTTTGTCTAAGCGTGTAGCCTCAAAAGAGAATGCACAGCAGAGTTTTCCCTAGAAAGAATATGTAAGAATACCACGTTATAAGAAAATACAGTGTTGCAGAGTAAAGACAAATAGGTACATATTGGAAACACTTTAGGGAAGAAATAATGCATCATACAATATTTGCTTGTATCTCCTAAACAACACGTTGTAACTCGAAAATATTTGGTGTGGCTCGTACGTCTACACGTGTAGCCTCAAAAGAGAAACCACAGGAGAATTTTCTTTCTTCAAAATGTGTCAAAAAACCACGTTTTAAGGAAATCCCGCATCTTGCAAAATTATCTTGTTTTTCCTAAACAACACGTTGTATCTCGAAAAGCTTTGGTGTTGCGTGTATGTCTGAGCATGTTGCCTCTAAAGACAATGCACAAGAGAGTTTTCTTTCGAAAGAACATGTAAGAATACAACGTTATAAGGAAATACAGTGTTGCAGAGTAAAGACAAATACGTACATATTGGAAACACTTTACGAGAAGAAATAACGCATCGTACAAAATTAGCGTGTATCTCCTAAACAACACGTGGTAACTCGAAAGGATTTGGTGTGGCGTGTGCGTCTAAACGTGTAGCCTCAAAAGAGAACCGACAGGAGAATTTTCTTTCTTCAAAATTTGTCAGAAAACCACGTTTTATGGAAATCCTGCATCGTGCAAAATTATCTTGTTTTTCATAAACAACACGTTGTAACTCGAAAAGCTTTGGTGTTGCCTGTATGTCTCAGTGTGTAGCCTCAAAAGGGAACGCACAGGATAGTTTTCTCTCGAAAGAATATGTAAGAATGCCACGTTATAAGGAAATACAATGTTGCAGAGTAAAGACAAATATGTATGTATTGGAAACACTTTACGAAAAGAACACATCGTAGAAAATTAGCTTGTATCTCCTAAACAAAAGGTTGTACCTCGAAAAGATTTGGTGTGGCATGTACGTGTAAATGTGTAGCATCAAAAGAGAACCCACAGGAGAATTTTCTTCCTTCAAAATTTTTCAGAAAACCACGTTTTAAGGAAATCCCTCATCGTACGAAATCATCTTTTTCCTAAACAACATGTTGTAACTCGAAAAGCTTTGGTGTTGCGTGTATGTGTAAGCGTGGAGCCTCCAAACAGAAGGCACAGGAGAGTTTTCTCTCGAAAGAATATGTAAGAATACCACGTTAAAAGGAAATACAATTTTGCAGAGTAAAGACAAATAAGTACATATTGGAAACACTTTACGAGAAGAAATAACGCATCTTAAAAAAGTACCTTGTATCTCCTAAACAACACGTTGTAACTCGAAAAGATTTGGTGTGACATGTACGTCTAAAAGTGTAGCCTCAAACGAGAACCGACAGGAGAATATTCTTTCATCAAAATTTGTCAGAAACCACGTTTTAAGGAAATCTCGCATCGTGCGAAATTATCTTGTTTTTCCTAAACAACAAGTTGTAACTCGAAAAGCTTTGGTGTTGCGTGTATGTGTAAGCGTGGAGCCTCCAAAGAGAAGGCACAGGAGAGTTTTCTCTCGAAAGAATATGTAAGAATACCACGTTAAAAGGAAATACAATTTTGCAGAGTAAAGACAAATAAGTACATATTGGAAACACTTTACGAGAAGAAATAACGCATCTTAAAAAAGTAGCTTGTATCTCCTAAACAACACGTTGTAACTCGAAAAGATTTGGTGTGACATGTACGTCTAAAAGTGTAGCCTCAAACGAGAACCGACAGGAGAATATTCTTTCATCAAAATTTGTCAGAAACCACGTTTTAAGGAAATCTCGCATCGTGCGAAATTATCTTGTTTTTCCTAAACAACAAGTTGTAACTCGAAAAGCTTTGGTGTTGCGTGTATGTCTAAGTGTGTAGCCTCAAAAGAGAATGCACAGGAGAGTTTTCTCTCGAAAGAATATGTAAGAATACCACGTTATAAGGAAATACAGTGTTGCAGAGTACAGACAAATACGTACGTATTGGAAACACTTTAAGAGAAGAAATAAAGCATAATACAAAATTAGCTTGTATCTCCTAAACAACAGGTTATAACTCGAAAAGATTTGGTGTGGCTCGTACCTCTACACGTGTAGCCTCAAAAGAGAACCCCCAGGAGAACTTTCTTTCGTCAAAATTTGTCAGAAATCCACGTTTTATGGAAATCTCGCATCCTGCGAAATTATCTTGTTTTTCCTAAACAACACGTTGTAACTCGAAAAGCTTTGGTGTTCCTTGTTTGTCTAAGCGTGTAGCCTCAAAAGAGAATGCACAGGAGAGTTTTCCCTAGAAAGAATATGTAAGAATACCACGTTATAAGAAAATACAGTGTTGCAGAGTAAAGACAAATAAGTACATATTGGAAACACTTTAGGGAAGAAATAACGCATCGTACAATATTTGCTTGTATCTCCTAAACAACACGTTGTAACTCGAAAATATTTGGTGTGGCTCGTACGTCTACACGTGTAGCCTCAAAACAGAAACCACAGGAGAATTTTCTTTCGTCAAAATGTGTCAAAAAACCCCGTTTTAAGGAAATCCCGCATCGTGCAAAATTATCTTGTTTTTCCTAAACAACACGTTGTAACTCGAAAAGTTTTTTTGTTGCGTGTATGTCTGAGCATGTTTCCTCTAAAGACAATGCACAAGAGAGTTTTCTCTCGAAAGAACCTGTAAGAATACAACGTTATAAGGAAATACAGTGTTGCAGAGTAAAGACAAATACGTACATATTGGAAACACTTTAGGAGAAGAAATAATGCATCGTACAAAATTAGCGTGTATCTCCTAAACAACACGTGGTAACTCGAAAGGATTTGGTGTGGCATGTACGTCTAAACGTGTAGCCTCAAAGGAGAACCGACAGGAGAATTTTCTTTCTTCAAAATTTGTCAGAAAACCATGTTTTAAGGAAATCTTGCATCGTGCGAAATTATCTTGTTTTTCGTAAACAACACGTTGTAACTCGAAAAGCTTTGGTGTTGCCTGTATGTCTCAGTGTGTAGCCTCAAAAGGGAACGCACAGGATAGTTTTCTCTCGAAAGAATATGTAAGAGTACCACGTTATAAGGAAATACAGTGTTGCAGAGTAAAGACAAATACATACATATTGGAAATACTTTATGAGAAGAAGAAATGCATCGTACAAAATTAACTTGTATCTCCTAAACAAAACTTTGTAACTCGAAAATATTTGGTGCGGCGTGTACGTCTTAACGTGTAGCCTCAAAAGAGAACCCACAGGAGAATTTTCTTTTGTCAAATTTTTTCAGAAAACCACATTTTAAGGATATCCCGCATCATGCGAAATCATCTTCTTTTTTCTAAACAACATGTTGTAACTCCAAAAGCTTTGGTATTGCGTGTATGTGTAAGCGTGGAGCCTCAAAAGAGAAGGCACAGTAGAGTTTTCTCTCGAAAGAATATGTAAGAATACCACGTTATAAAGAAATACAATTTTGCAGAGTAAAGACAGTAAGTACATATTGGAAACACTTTACGAGAAGAAATAACGCATCGTACAAAATTAGCTTGTATCTCCTAAACAACACGTTATAACTCAAAAAGATTTGGTGTGGCTCGTACCTCTACACGTGTAGCCTCAAATAGAACACAGGGCAGAACTTTCTTTCGTCAAAATATATCAGAAAACCACGTTTTATGGAAATCTCGCATCGTGCGAAATTATCTTGTTTTTCCTAAACAACACGTTGTAACTCAAAAAGCTTTGGCGTTGCATGTATGTCTAAGCGTGTAGCCCCAAAGGAGAACGCACAGGAGAGTTTTCCCTCGAAAGAATATGTAAGAATACCACGTTACAAGGAAATAAAGTGTTGCAGAGTAAAGACAAATATGTACTTATTGGAAACACTTTATGAGAAGAAATAATGCATCGAAAAAAATTTGCTTGTATCTCCTAAACAACACGTTGTAATTCGAAAAGAATTGGTGTGGCTCGTACGTCTACATGTGTAGACTCAAACGAACACAAACAGGAGAACTTTCTTTCGTCAAAATTTGTCAGAAAACCACGTTTTAAGGAAATCCCGTATCGTGCAAAGTTATCTTGTTTTTCCTAAACAACACGTTGTAACTCGAAAATCTTTGGTGTTGCGTGTATGTCTAAATGTGTGGCCTCAAAAGAGAACGCACAGGAGAGTTTTGTCTCGAAAGAACATGTAAGAATACAACGTTATAAGGAAATACAGTGTTGCAGTGTAAAGACAAATACGTACGTATTGGAAACACTTTAGGAGAAGAAATAACGCATCATACAATATTAGCTTGTATCTCCTAAACAACACGTTGTAACTCGACAAGATTTGGTGTGGAGTGTACGTCGAAACATGTAGCCTCAACAGAGAACCCACAGGAGAATTTTCTTTCGTCAAAATTTGTCAGAAAATCACGTTTTAAGGAAATCCTGTATAGTGCGAAATTATCTTGGTTTTCATAAACAACACGTTGTAACTCGAAAACGTTTGGTGTTGCCTGTATGTCTAAGTGTGTAACCTCAAAAGGGAACGCATAGGATAGTTTTCTCTAGAAAGAATATGTAAGAATACCACGTTATAAGGAAATACAGTGTTGCAGAGTAAAGACAAATACTTACATATTGGAAACACTTTAAGAGAAGAATTAACGCATCGTGCAAAATTAGCTTGTATCTCCTAAACAACACGTTGTAACTCGAAAAGATTTGGTGTGGCGTGTACGTCTAAACGTGTAGCCTCAAAAGAGAACCCACAGAAGAATTTTCTTTCGTCAAAATTTTTCAGAAAACCACGTTTTAAGGAAATCCTGCATCGTGCGATATCATCTTGTTTTTCCTAAACAACATGTTGTAACTCAAAAAACTTTGGTGTTGCTTGGATGTGTAAGCGTGGAGCCTCAAAAGAGAAGGCACAGGAGAGTTTTCTCTCGAAGGAATATGAAAGAATACCACGTTATAAGGAAATACAATTTTGCAGAGTAAAGACAAATAAGTACATATTGGAAACACTTTACTAGAATAAATAACGCATCATACAAAATTAGCTTGTATCTCCTAAACAACAAGTTGTAACTCGAAAAGATTTGGTGTGACGTGTACGTCTAAATGTGTAGCCTCAAAAGAGAACACACAGGAGAATTTTTTTTCATCAAAATTTGTCAGAAACCATGTTTTAAGGAAATCTCGCATCGTGGGAAATTATCTTGTTTTTCCTAAACAACACGTTGTAACTCGGAAAGCTTTGGTGTTGCGTGTATGTCTAATCGTGTAGCCTCAAAAGAGAACGCACAGGAGAGTTTTCTCTCAAAAGAATATGTAAGAATACCACGTTATAAGGAAATACAGTGTTGCAGAGTAAAGACAAATAGGTACGTATTGGAAACACTTTAAGAGAAGAAATAAATCAACGTAAAAAATTAGCTTGTATCTCCTGAACAACACGTTGTAACTCGAAAAGATTTGGTGTGGCTCGTACCTCTACATGTGTAGCCTCAAAAGAGAACCAACAGGAGAACTTTCTTTCGTCAAAATTTGTCAGAAAACCACGTTTTATGGAAATCTCGCATCGTGCGAAATTATCTTGTTTTTCCTAAACAACACGTTGTAACTTGAAAAGCTTTGGAGTTGCGTGTATGTCTAAGCATGTAGCCTCAATAGAGAACGCACAGGAGAGTTTTCCCTCGAAAGAATATGTAAGAATACCATGTTATAAGCAAATACAGTGATGCAGAGTAAAGACAAATAAGTACGTATTGGAAACACTTTATGAGAAGAAATAACGCATCATACAAAATTAACTTGTATCTCCTAAACAACACGTGCTAAGTAGAAAGGATTTGGTGTGGCGTGTACGTCTAAACGTGTAGCATCAAAAGAGAAACCACAGAATTTTCTTTTGTCAAAATTTGTCAGAAAAATCACATTTTAAGAAAATCACTCATCGTGCGAAATAATCTTGTTTTTCAAAAACAACAAGATGTAACTGGAAAAGCGTTGGTGTTGCCTGTATGTCTAAGTGTGTAGCCTCAAAAGGGAACGCACAGGATAGTTTTCTCACGAAAGAATATGTAAGAATACCACGTTATAAGGAAATACAGTGTTGCAGAGTAAAGACAAATAAGTACTTATTGGAAACACTTTATGAGAAGAAATAACGCATCGTAAAAAAATAGCTTGTATCTCCTAAACAACACGTTGTAACTCGAAAAGATTTCGTGTGGCGTGTACGTCTAAACGTGTAGCCTCAAAAGAGAACCCACAGGAGAATTTTCTTTGGTCAAAATTTGTCAGAAAACCACATATTAAGGAAATCCCGCATAGTGGGAAATTATCTTGTTTTTCCTAAACAACGCATTGTAACTCGAAAAGCTTTGGTGTTGCGTGTATGTCTAAGCGTGTAGCCTCAAAAGAGAACACACAGGAGACTTTTCTCTCGAAAGAATATGTGAGAATACCACGTTATAAGGAAGTCCACTGTTGCAGAATAATGACAAATACTTACGTATTGGAAACCCTTAAACTTTATGAGATGAAATAAAGCATCGTACAAAATTAGCTTGTATCTCCTAAACAACACGTTGTAACTCGAAAAGATTTGGTGTGGCGTGTACGTCTAAACGTGTAGCCTCAAAAAGAACCCAGAGACGAATTTTCTTTCGTTAAAATTTTTTCAGAACACCACGTTTTAAGGAAATCCCGCATCGTGCGAAATCATCTTCTTTTTCCTAAACAACATGTTGTAACTCGAAAAGCTTTGGTGTTGCGTGTATGTCTAAGCATGGAGCCTCAAAAGAGAAGGCACAGGAGAGTTTTCTCTCGAAAGAATATGTAAGAATACCACGATATAAAGAAATACAATTTTGTAAAGTAAAGGCAAATAAGTACATATTGGAAACACTTTACGAGAAGAAATAATGCATCGTACAAAATTAGCTTGTATCTCCTAAACAACACGTTGTAACTCGAAAAGATTTGGTGTGACGTGTACGTCTATACGTGTAGCCTCAAAGGAAAGCCCACAGAAGAATTTTCCTTTGTCAAATTTTTCAGAAAACCACGTTTTAAATAAATCCCGCATCGTGCGAAATTATCTTTTTATTCATTAACAACACGTTGTAACTCGAAAAGCTTTGGTGTTGCCTGTATGTCTAAGTGTGTAGCCTCAAAACGGAATGCACAAGATAGTTTTCTCTCGAACGAATATGTAAGAATACCACGTTATAAGGAAATACAGTGTTTCAGAGTAAAGACAAATACTTACATATTGGGAACATTTTACGAGAAGAAATAACGCATCGAACAAAATTAGCTTTTATCTCCTAAACAACACATGGTAAGTCGAAAAGATTTGGTTTGGCGTGTATGTCTAAACGTGTAGCCTCAAAGGAGAACACAAAGGAGAATTTTCTTTCGTCAAAATTTGTCAGAAAACCACGTTTTAAGGAAATACCGCATCGTGGGAAATTATCTTGTTTTTCCTAAACAACAAGTGGTAACTCGAAAAGCTTTGGTGTTGCGTGTATGTCTAAGCGTGTAGCCTCAAAAGAGAATGCACAGGAGAGTTTTCTCTCATTAGAACATGTAAGAATTCAACGTTATAAGGAAATACAGTGTTGCAGAGTAAAGACAAATACGTACATACTGGAAACAGATTACGAGAAGAAATTAAGCATCACACAATATTAGCTTGTATCTCCTAAACAACAAGTGGAAACTCGAAAACATTTAGTTTGGCGTTTATGTCTAAAAGTTTAGCCTCAAAAGAGAACCGACTGGAGAATTTTCTTTCGTCAAAATTGGTCAGAAAACAAGGTATTAACGAAATCCCGCATCCTGCGTAATTATCTTGTTTTTCCTAAACAACACGTTGTAACTCAAAAAGTTTGGGTGTTGCGTGTATGTCTCAGTGTGTAGCCTCAAAAGAGAACACACAGGAGAGTTTTCACTCAAAAGAATAAGTAAGAATACCAGGTTATAAGGAAATACAGTGTTGCAGAGTAAAGACAAATACGTACGTATTGGAAACACTTTACGTGAAGAAATAACGCATCATAAAAAATTAGCTTGTATCTCCTAAACAACACGTTGTAACTCGAAAATGTTTGGTGTGGCAGGTACGTCTAAACGTGTAGCCTCAAAAAGAGAACACACAGGAGAATTTTCTTTGGTCAAATTTGTCACAAAACCACGTATTATGGAAATCCTACATCGTGCGAAATTATCTTGTTTTTCCTAAACAACACGTTGTAACTCGAAAACCTTTGGTGTTGCGTGTATGTCTCAGCGTGTAGCCTTAAAAGAGAACACACAGGGGAGTTTTCTCTCAAAAGAATATGTAAGAATACCACGTTATAAGGAAATACAGTGTTGCAGAGTAAAGAAAAATATGTACTTATTGGAAACCCTTAAACTTTACGAGATGAAATAAAGCATCGTACAAAATTAGCTCGTATCTCCTAAACAACACTTTGTAACTCGAAAAGATTTGGTGTGGCGTGTACGTCTAAACTTGTAGCCTCAAAAGAGAACCCATTGGAGAATTTTCTTTCGTCAAAGTTTCAGAAAAGCACGTTTTAAGGAAATCCAGCATCGTGCGAAATTATCTTGTTTTTCCTAAACAACACGTAGTAACTTGAAAATCTTTGGTGATGCGTGTATGTCTAAGCGTGTAGCCTCAAAAGAGAACACACAGGAGAGTTTTCTCTCGGAAGAATATGTGAGAATACCACGTTATAAGGAAGTACAGTGTTGCAGAATAAAGACAAATACTTACGTATTGGAAACCCTTAAACTTTACTAGATGAAATAAAGCATCGTACAAAATTAGCTTGTATCTCCTAAACAACACGTTGTAACTCGAAAAGATTTGGTGTGGCGTGTACGTCTAAAGGTGTAGCCTCAAAAGAGAACCACAGGACAATTTTCGTTCGTCAAAATTTGTCAGACAACCACGTTTTAAGGAAATCCCGCATCGTGAGAAATTATCTTGTTCTTTATAAACAACACATTGTAACTCGAAAAGCTTTGGTGTTGCGTGTATGTTTAAGCGTGTACCCTCAAAAGAGAACGCACAGGAGAGTTTTCTCTCGAAAGAATATGTAAGAAATCCACGTATTAAGGAAATACCGTGTTGCAGAGTAAAGACAAATACGTACTTATTGGAAACACTTTACGAGAAGAAATAACGCATCGTAAAAAATTAGCTTGTATCTCCTAAACAACAGGTTGTAACTCGAAAAGATTTGGTGTGGCGTGTACGTCTAAACGTGTAGCCTCAAAAGAGTACACACAGGAGAGTTTTATTTGGTCAAAATTTGTCAGAAAACCACGTTTTAAGGAAATCCCGCATCGTGCGAAATTATGTTGTTTTTCCTAAACAACATGTTGTAACTCGAAAAGCTTTGGTGTTGAGTGTATGTCTAAGCATGTAACCTCAAAGGAGACCGTACAGGAGAGTTTTCTCTCGAAAGAATATGCAAGAATACCTCGTTATAAGGAAATACAGTGTTGCATAGTAAAGCCAAATATTTACATAATGGAAACACTTAAACTTTATGAGAAGAAATAATGCATCGTAAAAAAATTAGCTTGTATCTCCTAAACAACACGTTGTAACTCGACAAGATTTAGTGTCTCGGGCACGTCTAAATGTGTAGCCTCAAAAGAGAACCCACAGGAGTATTTTCTTTCGTCAAAATTTGTCAGAAAACCACGTTTTAAGGAAATCCCGCATCATGCTAAATTATCTTGTTTTTCCTAAACAACACATTGTAACTCGAAAAACTTTGGTGTTGCGTGTATGTCAAAGCGTATAGCCTCAAAAGAGAACGCACAGGAGAGTTTTCTCTCGAAAGAATATGTAAGAATACCACATTATAAGGAAATACAGTGTTGCAGAGTAAAGACAAATACGTACTTATTGGAAAAACTTAAACTTTAGGAGAAGAAATAAGGCATCTTACAAAATTAGTTTGTATCTCCTAAACAACATGTTATAACTCGAAAAGATTTGGTGTGGTGTGTACGTCTAAACGTGTAGCCTCAAAAGAGAACCCACAGGATAATTTTCTTTCGTCAAAATTTGTCAGAAAACCACGTTTTAAGGAAATCCCGCATCGTGTGAAAATATCTTGTTTTTCCTAAAAAACACGTTGTAACTCGAAAAGCTTTGGTGTTGCGTGTATGTCTAAGCATGTAGCCTCAAAGGGGAACGCACAGGAGAGTTTTCTCTCGAAAGAATATACAAAAAACCACGTTATAAGGAAATACAGTGTTGCAGAGTAAAGGCAAATATGTACGTAATGGAAACACTTAAAACTTTATGAGAAGAAATAACGCACCGTAAAAAAATTAGCTTGTATCTCCTAAACAACACGTTGTAACTCGAAAAGATTTGGTGTTGCGTGAATGTCTAAGCATGTAGCCTCAAAGGAGAATGCACAGGAGAGTTTTCTCTCGAAAGAATATGCAAGAATACCACGTTATAAGGAAATACAGTGTTGCAGAGTAAAGGCAAATATGTACGTAATGGAAACACTTAAACTTTATGAGAAGAAATAACGCATCGTAAAAAATTAGCTTGTTTCTCCTAAACAACACGTTGTAACTCGAAAAGATTTGGTGTGGCGTGTACGTCTAAATGTGTAGCCTCAAAAGAGAACCCACAGGAGTATTTTCTTTCGTCAAAATTTGTCAGAAAACCACATTTTAAGGAAATCCCGCATCGTGCGAAATTATCTGGTTTTTCCGAAACAACACGTTGTAACTCGAAAAGCTTTGGTGTTGCGTGTATGTCTAAGCGTGTAGCCTCAAAAGAGAACGCAAAGGAGAGTTTTTTCTCGAAAGAATATGTAAGAATACCACGTTATAAGGAAATACAGTGTTGCAGAGTAAAGACAAATACGTACTTATAGGAAAAACTTAAACTTAAGAGAAGAAATAACGCATCGTACAAAATTAGCTTGTATCTCCTAAACAACACGTTGTAACTTAAAAAGATTTGGTGTGGCCTGTACGTCTAAACGTGTAGCCTCAAAAGAGAACCCATAGGAGAATTTTCTTTGGTCAAAATTTGTCAGAAAACCACGTATTAAGGAAATTCCGCATCGTGCGAAATTATCTTGTTTTTCCTAAACAAAACATTTTAACTCGAAAAGCTTTGGTGTTGCGTGTATGTCTAAGCCTGTAACCCCAAAGAGAATGCCCAGGAGAGTTTTCTCTCGAAAGAATATGTAAGAATACCACGTTATAAGGAAATACAGTGTTGCAGAGTAAAGACAAATACGTACTTATTGGAAAAACTTAAACTTTACGAGAAGAAATAAGGCATCTTACAAAATTAGTTTGTATCTCCTAAACAACACGTTATAACTTGAAAAGATTTGGTGTGGTGTGTACGTCTAAACTTGTAGCCTCAAAAGAGAACCCACAGGATAATTTTCTTTCGTCAAAATTTGTCAGAACACCACGTATTAAGGAAATCCCGCATCGTGCGAAATTATCTTGTTTTTCCTAAACAACAGGTTGTAACTCGAAAGCTTTGGTGTTGCGTGTATGTCTAAGCGTGTAGCCTCAAAAGAGAACGCACAGGAGAGTTTTCTCTCGAAAGAATATGTAAGGATACCACGTTATAAGGAAATACAGTGTTGCAGAGTAAAGACAAATACGTACGTATTGGAAACACTTTATGAGAGAAATAACGCATCTGGCAAAATTAGCTTGTATGTCCTAAACAACTCGTTGTAACTCGATAAGATTTGGTGTGGGGTGCACGTCTCAACGTGTAGCCTCAAAAGAGTACCCACAGGAGAGTTTTATTTCGTCAAAATTTGTCAGAAAACCACGTTTTAAGGAAATCCCGCATCTTGCGAAATTATCTTGTTTTTCCTAAACAACACGTTGTAAATCAAAAAGCTTTGGTGTTGCGTGAATGTCTAAGCATGTAGCCTCAAAGGAGAACGCACAGGAGAGTTTTCTCTCGAAAAAATATGCAAGAATACCACGTTATAAGGAAATACAGTGTTGCAGAGTAAAGGCAAATATGTACGTAATGGAAATCTAAAACTTTATGAGAAGAAATAACGCATCGTAAAAAATTAGCTTGTTTCTCCTAAACAACACGTTGTAACTCGAAATGATTTGGTGTGGCATGTACGTCTAAATGTGTAGCCTCAAAAGAGAACCCACAGGAGTATTTTCTTTCGTCAAAATTTGTCAGAAAACCACGTTTTAAGGAAATCCCGCATCGTGCGAAATTATCTTGTTTTTCCTAAACAACACGTTGTAACTCGAAAAGCTTTGGTGTTGCGTGTATGTCTAAGCGTGTAGCCTCAAAAGAGAACGCAAAGGAGAGTTTTTTCTCGAAAGAATGTGTAAGAATACCACGTTATTAGGAAATACAGTGTTGCAGAGTAAAGACAAATACTTATGTATTGGAAAAAACTTTACGAGAAGAAATAACGCATCGTAAGAAATTAGCCTGTATCTCCTAAACAACACGTTGTAACTTAAAAAGATTTGGTGTGGCCTGTACGTCTAAACGTGTAGCCTGAAAAGAGAACCCATAGGAGAATTTTCTTTGGTCAAAATATATCAGAAAACCACGTATTAAGGAAATCCCTCATAGTGCGAAATTATCTTGTTTTTTCTAAACCAAACGTTTTAACTCGAAAAGCTTTGGTGTTGCGTGTATGTCTAAGCGTGTAGCCTCAAAAGAGAATGCACAGGAGAGTTTTCTCTCGAAAGAATATGTAAGAATACCACGTTATAAGGAAATACAGTGTTGCAGAGTAAAGACAAATACGTACTTATTGGAAACACTTAAACTTTACGAGAAGAAATAAGGCATCGTACAAAATTAGTATGTATCTCCTAAACAACACGATATAACTCGGAAAGATTTGGTGTGGTGTGTATGTCTAAACATGTAGCCTCAAAAGAGAACCCACAGGAGAATTTTTGTTCGTTAAATTTTGTCAGAAAACCACATTTTAAGGAAATCCCGCATTGTGCGAAATTATCTTGTTTTTCCTAAACAACACATTGTAACTTGAAAAGCTTTGGTGCTGCGTGTATGTCTAAGCGTATAGCCTCAAAAGAGAACGCAAAGGAGAGTTTTTTCTCGAAAGAATATGTAAGAATACCACGTTATTAGGAAATACAGTGTTGCAGAGTAAAGACAAATACTTATGTCTTGGAAAAACTTTACGAGAAGAAATAACGCATCGTAAGAAATTAGCTTGTATCTCCTAAACAACACGTTGTAACTAGAAAAGCTTTGGTGTTGCGTGTATGTGTAAGCGTGTAGCCTCAAAGGAGAACGCAAAGGAGAGTTTTTTCTCGAAAGAATATGTAAGAATACCACGTTATTAGGAAATACAGTGTTGCAGAGTAAAGACAAATACTTATGTATTGGAAAAACTTTACGAGAAGAAATAACGCATCGTACAAAATTAGCTTGTATCTCCTAAACAACACGTTGTAACTTAAAAAGATTTGGTGTGGCCTGTACGTCTAAACGTGTAGCCTGAAAAGAGAAGTCATAGGAGAATTTTCTTTGGTCAAAATTTGTCAGAAAACCACGTATTAATGAAATCCCGCATCGTGCGAAATTATCTTGTTTTTCCTAAACAACACGTTGTAACTCGAAAAGCTACACGCAACACCAAAGCTTTTCGAGTTACAACGTGCTGTTTAGGAGATACAAGCTAATTTTGTAAGATGCGTTATTTCACTTCGTAAAGTGTTTCCAATAGGTACGTATTTGTCTTTACTCTGCAACACTGTATTTCCTTATAAGGTGGTATTCTTACATATTCTTTCGAGAGAAAACTCTCCTGAGTGTTCTATTTTGAGGCTACACGCTTAGACATACACGCAACACCAAAGCTTTTCGAGTTACAACATGCTGTTTAGGAAAAAAAAGATAATTTCGCACTATGCGGGATTTCCTTAAAACGTGGATTTCTGACAAATTTTGACGAAAGAAAATTCTCCTTGGCTTCTCTTTTGAGGCTACACGTTTAGAAGTACACGTCACACCAAATATTTTCGAGTTACAACGTGTTGTTTAGGAGATACAATCTAATTTTTGCGATGCGCTATTTCTTCTCGTAAAGTGTTTCCAATAAGTACGTATTTGTCTTTACTCTGCAACACTGTATTTCCTTATAACGTATTATTCTTGCATATTCTTTCGAGAGAAAACTCTCCTGTGCCTTCTCTTTTGAGGCTACACACTTAGACAGACACGCAACACGAAAGCTTTTCGAGTTACGACGTGTTGTTTAGGAAAAACAGGATAATTTCCCACGATGCGGGATTTTCTCCAAACTTGGTTTTCTGACAAATTTTGACGAAAGAAAATTCTCCTGTGGGTTCTCTTTTGAGGCTACACGTTTAGACGTACACGCCACACCAAATCTTTTCGAGTTACAACGTGTTGATTAGGAGATACAAGCTAATTTTGTACGATGCGTTATTTCTTCTCTTAAAGTGTTTCCAATAAGTACGTATTTGTCTTTACTCTGCAACACTGTATTTCCTTTTAACGTGGTATGCTTACATATTCTTTCGAGAGATAATTCTCCTGTGCCTACTCTTTTGAGGCTACACGCTTACCCATACACGCAATACCAAAGCTTTTCGAGTTTCGACGTGTTGTTTCGGAAAAACAAGATCGTTTCACACGATGCTGGATTTCCTTAAAACGTGCTTTTCTGAAAAATTTTGACGAGAGAAAATTCTCCTGTGGGTTCTCTTTTGAGGCTACACGTTTAGACGTACACGCCACACCAAAACTTTTCGAGTTAAAACTTGTTGTTTAGGAGATAAAAGCTAATTTTGTAGTATGCTTTATTTCTTCTCGTAAAGTGTTTCCAATACGTATGTATTTGTCTTTACTCTGCAACACTGTATTTCCTTATAACGTGGTATTCTTACATATTCTTTCGAGAGAAAACTCTCCTGTGCCTTCTCTTTTGAGGCTACATGCTTCGACATACAGGCAAAACCAAAGCATTTCGTGTTACAATGTGTTGATAAGGAAAAATAAGATAATTTTGCACGATGCGGGATTTCCTTAAAACGTGGTTTTCTGAAAAAGTTTGACGAAAGAAAATTCTGCTGTTGGTTCTCTTTTGAGGCTACACATTTAGACGTACACGCCACACCAAAACCTTTCGAGTTGCAATGTGTTGTTTAGGATATACAAGCTAATTTTGTATGATGCTTTATTTCTTCTCGTAAAGTGTTTCCAATACGTACGTATTTGTCTTTATTCTGCAACATTGTATTTTCTTATAACGTGGTATTCTTACATATTCTTTCGAGAGAAAACTCTCCTGTGCCTTCTCTTTTGAGGGTACACGCTTAGGCATACAGGCAAAACCACAGCATTTCGTGTTACAACATGTTGATTAGGAAAAATAAGATAATTTCTCATGATGCGGGATTTCCATAAAACGTGGTTTTCTGACAAATTTTGAGGGAAGAAAATTCTCCTGTTGGTTCTCTTTTGAGGCTACACGTTTAGACGTACACGACACACCAAATCTTTTCGAGTTACAACGTGTTGTATAGGAGATACAAGCTAATTTTGTTAGAAGGATTATTTCTTCTCGTAAAGTGTTTCCAATACGTATGTATTGGTCTTTACTCTGCAACACTGTATTTCCTTATAACGTGGTATTCTTACATATTCTTTCGAGAGAAAACTCTCCTGTACCTTCTATTTTGAGGCTACATGCTTAGACATACACGCAACACCGAAACTTTTCGAGTTACAACGTGTTGTATAGGAGATACAAGCTAATTTTGTTAGAAGCGTTATTTCTTCTCGTAAAGTGTTTCCAATACGTATGTATTTGTCTTTACTCTGCAACACTGTATTTCCTTATAACGTGGTATTCTTACATATTCTTTCGAGAGAAAACTCTCCTGTACCTTCTATTTTGAAGCTACATGCTTAGACATACACGCAACACCGAAGCTTTTCGAGTTACAACGTGTAGTTTAGGAGATACAAGCTAATTTTGTACGATGCGTTATTTCTTCTCATAAAGTGTTTCCAATACGTACGTATTTGTCTTTACTCTGCAACACTGTATTTCCTCATAAGGTGGTATTCTTACATATTCTTTCGATAGAAAACTCTCTTGTGCATTCTCTTTTGAGGCTACAAACTTAGTCATACACGCAACACCAAAGCATTTAGCGTTACAACATGTTGATCAGGAAAAAAAAAGATACTTTCCTTAAAACGTGATTTTCTGAAAAATTTTGATGAAAGAAAATTCTCCTGTGGGTTCTGTTTTGAGGCTACACGTGTACACGTACACGCCCCACCAAATCCTTTCGAGTTACAACGTGCTGTTTAGGAGATACAAGCTAATTTTGTATGATGCGTTATTTCTTTTCGTAAAGTGTTTCCAATAGAGTACGTATTTGTCTTTGCTCTGAGACACTGTGTTTCCTAATAAAGTGGTATTACATATTCTTTCCATAGAAAACTCACCTGTGCGTTCTCCTTTGAGGCTACACGCTTTGACATACATGCAACACCAAAGCTTTTCGCATTACAACGTGTTGATTAGGAAAAACAAGATAATTTCGCAGGATGCGGGATTTCCTTAAAACGTGGTTTTCTGACAATTTTGACGAAAGAAAATTCTCCTGTGGGTTCTCTTTATAGGCTACACGTTTAGATGTACACGCCACACCAAATCTTTTCGAGTTACAACGTGTTGTTTAGGAGATACAAGCTAATTTTGTTTTTTTCGTCAAAATTTGTCAGAAAACCAAGTTTTAAGGAAATCCCGCATCGTGCGAAATTAACTTATTTTTCCTAAACAACACGTTTTAACAGGAAAAGCTTTGCTGTTGCGAGTATATCTAAGCATGTAGCCTCAAAAGAGATCGCACATGAGAGTTTTCTCTTGAAAGAATATGTAACAATACCACGTTATAAGGATATACAGTATTGCAGAGTAAAGACAAATACGTATTGGAAACACTTTACTAGAAGAAATAACGCATCTTACAAAATTAGCTGGCATCTCCTAAACAACACGTTGTAACTCGAAAAGATTTGGTGTGGCCTGTACGTTTAAATATGTAGCCTCAAAGGAGAAATCACAGGAGAATTTTCTTTCATCAAAATTTGTCAGAAAACCACGTTTTAAGGAAATCCCAAATCGTGCGAAATTATCTTGTTTTTCCTAAACAACACATCGTATCTCGAAAAGCTTTGGTGTTGCGTGTATGTCTAAACGCGTAGCCTCAAAACAGAAGGCGCAGGAGAGTTTTCTCTCGAAAGAATATGTAAGAATACCACATTATAAGGAAATACAGTGTTGCAGAGTAAAGACAAACATGTACGTATTGGAAAGACTATACAAGAAGAAATAACGCATCATAAAAATTAGCTTGTATCTCCTAAACTACACGTTGTAACTTGAAAAGATTTGGTGTAGCTTGTATGTCTAAACGTGTAGCCTCAAAAGAGAACCCACAGGAGAATTTTCTTTCGTCAATTTTTTTTCAGAAAACCACGTTTTAAGGAAATCCCGCAACATGCGAAATTATCTTGTTTTTCCTAAACAACACGTTGTAACTCGAAAAGCTTTGGTGTTCTGTCTATGTCTAAGCGTGCAGCCTCAAAAGAGAAGTCACAGGAGAGTTTTCTCTCGAAAGAATATGTAAGAATACCACGTTATATGGAAATACAGTGTTGCAGAGTAAAGACATATAGGTACATGTTGGAAACACTTTATGAGAAGAAATAACGCATCGTAAAAATTAGCTTGTATCTCCTAAACAACACGTTGTAACTCGAAAAGCTTTGGTGTTGCGTGTATATTTAAGCGTGTAGCTTCAAAAGAGAACACACAGGAGAGTTTTCTCTCGAAAGAATATATAAGAATACCACATTATTATTAAATACAGTCCTGCAGAGTAAAGACAAATATGTATATATTGGAAACACTTTACGAGAAGAAATAACGCATCGTACAAAATTAGCTTGTAACTCCTAAACAACACGTTTTACTCGAAAATATTTGGTGTGGCATGTACGTCTAAACGTGTAGCCTCAAAAGAGAACACACAGGAGAAATTTCTTTCGTCAAAATTTGTCACAAAACAAAGTTTTGATGAAATCCCGCATCGTGAGAAATTATCTTGTTTTTCCTAATCAACAAGTTGTAACTTGAAAAGCTTTGGTGTTGCGTGTATGTCTAAGCATGTAGCCTCAAAAGAGAAGGCACAGGAGAGTTTTCTCTTGAAAGAATACGTAAGAATACCACGTTATAAGGAAATACAGTGTTGCAGAGTAAAGACAAATACGTACCTATTGGAAACACTTAAACTTTACGAGAATAAAAAATGCATCGTAAAAAATTAGCTTGTATCTCATAAACAACACGTTGTAACTCGAAAAGATTTGGTGTGGCGTGTACGTCTAAACGTGTAGCCTCAAAAGAGAACCCACAGGAGAATTTTCTTTCGTCAAAATTTGTCAGAAAACCACGTTATAAGGAAATCCCGCATTGTGCGAAATTATCTTGTTTTTCCTAAACAACACGTTGTAACTCGAAAATCTTTGGTGTTGCGTGTATGTCTAAGCGTGTAGCCTCAAAAGAGAAGGCACAGGAGAGTTTTCTCTCGAAAGAATATGTAAGAATACCACGTTATAAGGAAATACAGTGTTGCAGAGTAAAGACAAATACTTACGTATTGGAAACACTTTAAGAGAAGAAATAACGCATCTTAAAAAATTAGCTGATATCTCCTAAACAACACGTTGTAACTCGAAAAGATTTCATGTGGCATGTACGTCTAAACGTGTAGCCTTCAAAAGAGAACCCACAGGAGAATTTTCTTTTGTCAAAATTTGTCTGAAAACCACGTTTTAAGGAAATCCAGCTTCGCGCGAAATTATCTTGTTTTTCCTAAACAACACGTTGTAACCCGAAACGCTTTGGTGTTGCGTGTATGTCTAAGCATGTAGCTTCAAAAGAGAAGGCACAGGAGAGTTTTCTCTCAAAAGAATATGTAAGAATACCACGTTATAAGGAAATACAGTGTTGCAGAGTAAAGAGAAGTACGTATGTACTGGAAACACTTTACGAGAAGAAATAACGCATCTTACAAAATTAGGTTGTATCTCCTAAACAACACGTTGTAACTCGAAAAGATTTGGTGTGGCGTGTATGTCTAAACGTGTAGCCTCAAAAGAGAGCCCACAGGAGAATTTTCTTTTGTCAATATTTGTCAGAAAACCACGTTTTAAGGAAATCCCGCATCGGGCGAAATTATCTTGTTTTTCCTAAACAACATGTTGTAACTCGAAAAGCTTTCGTATTGCGTGAATGTCTAAGCGTGTAGCCTCAAAAGAGAAGGCACAGGAGAGTTTTCTCTCAAAAGAATATGTAAGAATAACACGTTATAAGGAAATACAATGTTGTAGAGAAAAGACAAATACGTACATATTGGAAACACTTAAACTATACGAGAAGAAATAATGCATCATACAAAATTAGTTTGTATCTCCTAAACAGCACGTTGTAACTCGAAAAGATTTGGTGTGGCGTGTACGTCTAAACGTGTAGCCTCAAAGAGAACGCACAGGAAAATTTTCATTCATCAAAATTTGTCAGAAACCACGTTTTAAAGAAATCCCGCATTGTGCGAAATTATCTTATTTTTCCTAAACAACATGTTATAAATCGAAAAGCTTTGGTGTTGCGTGTATGTCTAAGCATGTAGCCTCAAAAGAGAAGGCACAGGAGAGTTTTCTCGAAAGAATATGTAAGAATACCACGTTATAAGGAAATACTGTGTTGCAGAGTAAAGACAAATACGTACATATTGGAAACACTTTACAAGAAGAAATAACCCATCGTACAAAATTAGCTTGTATCTCCTAAACTACACGTTGTAACTCGAAAAGATTTGGTGTGGCGTGTACGTCTAAACGTGTAGCCTCAAATGAGAACCCACTGGAGAATTTTAGTTCTTCAAATTTTTTTTAGAAAACCACGTTTTAAGGAAATCACGCATCGTGTGAAATTATCTTGTTTTTCCTAAACAACAAATTTTAACTCGAAAAGCTTTGTTGTTGCGTGAATGTCTAAGCGAGTAGCATCAAAAAAGAAGAGGCACAGGAGAGTATTCTCTCGAAAGAATACATAAGAATACCACATTATAAGGAAATACAGTGTGGCAGAGTCAAGACAAATACATACATAGTGGAAACACTTTACAAGAAGAAATAACGCATCGTACAAAATTAGGTTGTATCTCTTAAACAGCACTTTGTAACTCGAAAAGATTTGGTGTGGCGTGTACATCTAAACGTGTAGCCTCAAAGGAGAACCCAAAGGAGAATTTTCTTTCATCAAAATTTGTCAGAAAACCACGTTTAAGGAAATCCTGCATCGTGTGAAATTATCTTGTTTTTCCTAAAGAACACGTTGTAACTCGAAAAGCTTTGGTGTTGCGTGTATGTCTAAGCTTGTAGCCTCAAAAGAGAAGGCAAAGGAGAGTTTTTTCTCAAAAGAATATGTAAGAATACCACGTTATAAGGAAATACAGTGTTGCAAAGTAAAGACAAATACGTACATTTTGGAAACACTTTACGAGAAGAATTAACGCCTCGTACAAAATTAGTTTGTATCTCCTAAACAACACGTTGTAACTCGAAAAGATTTGGAGTGGCTTGTACGTCTAAACGTGTAGCCTCAAAAGAGAACCCACAGGAGAATTTTCTTTCGTCAAAATTTGTCAGAAAACCACGTTTTAAGGAAATCCGGCATCGTGCGAATTTATCTTGTTTTTCCTAATCAACACGTTGTAACACAAAATGCTTTGGTTTTGCGTGTATGTCTAAGCGCGTAGCCTCAAAAGAAAAAGCACAGGAGAGTTTTCTCTCGAAAGAATATGTAGGAATACCACGTTATAAGGAAATACAGTGTTGCAGAGTAAAGACAAATACGTACCTATTGGAAACACTTAAACTTTACGAGAATAAAAAATGCATCGTAAAAAATTAGCTTGTATCTCATAAACAGCACGTTGTAACTCGAAAAGATTTGGTGTGGTGTGTATGTCTAAACGTGTAGCCTCAAAAGAGAACCCACAGGAGAATTTTCTTTCATCAAAATTTGTCAGAAAACCAAGTTTTAAGGATATCCCGCATCGTGCGAAATTATCTTGTTTTTCCTAAACAACATGTTGTAACTCAAAAGCTTTGGTGTTGCGTGTATGTCTAAGCGTGTAGCCTCAAAAGAGAAGGCACAGGAGAGTTTTCTCACGAAAGAATATGTAAGAATACCACGTTATAAGGAAATACACTTTTGCAGAATAAAGACAAATACGTACCTATTGGAAACACTTAAAGTTTATGAGAAGAAATAACGCATCTTAAAAAATTAGCTTGTATCTCCTAAACAACACATTGTAACTCGAAAAGACTTGGTGTGGCGTGTACATCTAAACGTGTAGCCTCAAAAGAGAACCTACAGGAGAATTTTCTTTCCTCAAAATTTGTCAGAAAACCACGTTTTAAGGAAATCCCATATCGTGTGAAATTATATTATTTTTCCTAAACAACATGTTGTAACATGAAAAGCATTGGTCTTGTGAGTATGTCTTAGCATGTAGCCTCAAAGGAGAATGCACAGGAGAGTTTTTGTCTCGAAAAAATATGTAAGAACACCACGTTATAAGGAAATCGAATGTTGCAGAGTAAAGACAAATACATACTTATTGGAAACACGTTCCGAAAAGAAATAACGCATCGTAAAAATTAGCTTGTATCTCCTAAACAACACATTGTAACTCGAAAAGACTTGGTGTGGCGTGTACATCTAAACGTGTAGCCTCAAAAGAGAACCTACAGGAGAATTTTCTTTCGTCAAAATTTGTCAGAAAACCACGTTTTAAGGAAATCCCATATCGTGCGAAATTATATTATTTTTCCTAAACAACATGTTGTAACATGAAAAGCATTGGTCTTGTGAGTATGTCTTAGCATGTAGCCTCAAAGGAGAACGCACAGGAGAGTTTTGTCTCGAAAAAATATGTAAGAATACCACGTTATAAGGAAATCGAATGTTGCAGAGTAAAGACAAATACATACTTATTGGAAACACGTTCCGAAAAGAAATAACGCATCGTAAAAATTAGCTTGTATCTCCTAAACAACACGATGTAACTCGAAAAGATTTGGTGGGGAGTGTACGTCTAAACGTGTAGCCTCAAAAGAGAACCCACAGGATAATTTTCTTTCGTCAAAATTTGTCAGAAAACCATGTTTTAAGGTAATCCCGCATCGTGCGAAATTATCTTGTTTTTCCTAATCAACATGTTGTAACTCGAAAAGCTTTGGTGTTGCGTGTATGTCTAAGCGTGTAGCCTCAAAAGAGAAGGCACAGGAGAGTTTTCTCTCGAAAGAATATGTAAGTATACCACGTTATAAAGAAATACAGTTTTGCAGAGTAAAGACAAATATGTATGCATTGGAGAAACTTTAGGAGTAGAAATAACACATCGTACAAAATTAGCTTGTATCTCCTAAACAACACGTTGTAACTCGAAAATATTTGGTATAGCGTGTATGTCTAAACCTGTAGCCTCAAAAGAGAACCCACAGGAGAATTTTCATTCGTCAAAATTTGTCAGAAAACCAGGTTTTAAGGAAATCCTGCATCGTGAAAAATTATCTTGTTTTGCCTAAACAACACGTAGTAATTCGAAAAGCTTTGGTGTTGCGTGTATGTCTAACCGTTTAGCCTCAAAAGAGAAGGCACAGGAGAGTTTTCTCTCGAAAGAATATGTAAGAATACCACGTTATAAGGAAATACAGTGTTGCAGATAAAGACAAATAAGTATTGGAAACACTTAAACTTTACGAGAAGAAATAACTTATCGTAAAAAATTAGCTTGTATCTCCTAAACAACACGTTGTAACTCGAAAAGATTTGGTGTGGCGTGTAAGTCTAAACGTGTAGCCTCAAAAGAGAACCCACAGGAGAATTTTCTTTGTCAAAATTTGTCAGAAAACCATGTTTTAAGGAAATCCCGCATCTTGCAAAATTATCTTTTTCCTAAACAACTCATCTTAACGCATAAAGCTTTGGTGTTGCATGTATGTCTAAGCGTGTAGCCTCAAAAGAGAAGGCACAGGAGAGTTTTCTCTCGAAACAATATGTAAGAATACCACGTTATAAGGAAATACAGTGTTGCAGAGTAAAGACAATTACGTATGTATTGGAAACACTTAAACATTAGAGAAGAAATAAAGCATCATACAAAATTAGCTTATATCTCCTAAACAACACGTTGTAACTCGAAACGATTTGGTGTGGCGTTTACAACTAAACATGTAGCCTTAAAAGAGAACCCACAGGAGAATTTTCTTCGTCAAAATTTGTCAGAAAACCATGTTTTAAGGAAATCCCGCATCGTTCGAAAATATCCTGTTTTTTCTAAACAACACATCGTAACTCGAAAAGCTTTGGTGTTGCGTGTATGTCTAGGCGTGTAGCCTCAAAAGAGACGGCAATGGAGAGTTTTCTCTCGAAAGAATATGTAAGAATACCACGTTATAAGGAAATACAGTGTTGCAGAGTAAAGACAAATAAGCACTTATTGGAAACACTTAAACTTTACGAGAAGAAATGATGCATCATACAAAATTAGCTTGTATCTCCGAAACAGCACGTTGCAACTTGAAAAGATTTGGTGTGGCGTGTATATCTAAACGTGTAGCCTCAAAAGAGAACCCACAAGAGAATTTTCTTTCCTCAAAATTTGTCAGAAAACCACGTTTTAAGGAAATCCCGCATCGTGTGTAATTATCTTGTTTTTCCTAAACAACACGTTGTAACTCGAAAAGCTTTGGTGTTGCGTGTAAGTCTTAGCGTGTAGCCTCAAAAGAGACGGCAATGGAGAGTTTTCTCTCGAAAGAATATGTAAGAATACCACGTTATAAGGAAATAAAGTGTTGCAGAGTAAAGACAAATAAGTACGTAATGGAAAAACTTAAACTTTATGAGAAATAATAACACATCGTAAAAAATAGCTTGTATCTCCTAAACAACACGTTGTAACTCGAAAGGATTTGGTGCGGCATATATGACAAAACGTGTAGCCTCAAAAGAGAACCCATAGGAGAATTTTCTTTCGTCAATATTTGTCAGAAAACCACGGTTTAAGGAAATCCCGCATCGTGCGAAATTATCTTGTTTTTCCTAAACAACACGTTGTAACTTGAAAAGTTTTGGTGTTGCGTGTATTTCTAAGCGTGTAGCATCAAAAAAGAAGGCACAGGAGAGTTTTCTCTCGAAAGGATATGTAAGAATACCACGTTATAAGGAAATACAGTGTTGCAGAGTAAAGACAAATACGTACATATTGGAAACACTTAAACTTTACGAGAAGAAATAACTTATCGTACAAAATTAGCTTGTATCTCCTAAACAACACGTTGTAACTCGAAAAGATTTGGTGTGGCATGTGCGTCTAAACGTGTAGCCTCAAAAGAGAACCCACAGTAGAATTTTCTTTCGTCAAAATTTTTCAGACAACCACATTTTAAGGAAATCCGGCATTGTGCGAAATTATCTATTTTTTCCTAAACAAAACGTCCTGACTCGAAAATCTTTGGTGTTGCGTGTATGTCTAAGCGTGTAGCCTCAAAAGAGAAGGCACAGGAGAGTTTTCTCTCGAAAGAATATGTAAGAATACCATGTTATAAGGAAATACAGTGTTGCAGATTAAAGACAAATACGTATATATTGGAAACATTTTACGAGAAGAAATAATGCTTCGTACAAGCTTGTATCTCCTAAACAACACGTTTTAACTCAAAAGATTTGGTGTGGCGTGTACGTCTAAACATGTAGCCTCAAAAGAGAACCCACAGGAGAATTTTCATTCGTCAAAATTTGTTAGAAAACCACATTTTAAGGAAATACTGCATCGTGCGAAATTATCTTGTTTTTCCTAAACAACACTTCGTAACTCGAAAAGCTTTGGTTTTGTGTGTATGTCTAAACATGTAGCCTCAAAGGAGAAGGCACAGGAGAGTTTTCTCTCGAACGAATATGTAAGAATACCACCTTATAAGGATATACAGTGTTGCAGAGAAAAGACAAATACGTACATATTGGAAACACATAAACTTACGAGAAGAAATAATGCATCGTACAAAATTAGCTTGTACCTCCTAAACAACACGTTGTAACTCGGAAAGATTTGATGTGGCTTGTACGTCTAAAAGTGTAGCCTCAAAAAAGAACCCACAGGAGAATATTCTTAGGTCAAAATTTGTCAGAAAACCACGTTTTAAGGAAATCCCGCATCGTGAGAAATTATCTTGTTTTTCCTAAACAACATATTTTAACTCGATAAGCTTTGTTGTTGCGTGTACGTCTAAGCGTGTAGCCTCAAAAGAGAAGGCACAGGAAAGTTTTCTCTAGAAAGAATATGTAAGAATACCACGTTATAAGGAAATACAGTGTTGCAGATTAAAGACAAAAAGTACATATTGGAAACACTTTACGAGAAGAAATAACGCATCGTACAAAATTAGCTTGTATCTCCAAAACAACACGTTTTAACTCGAAAAGATTTGGTGTGGCGTGTACGTCTAAACGTGTAGCCTCAAATGAGAACCCACAGGAGAATTTTCTTTCGTCAAAATTGGTCAGTAAACCACGTTTTAAGGAAATCCCACATCATGCGAAATTATCTTGTTTTTCCTAAACAACACGTCGTAACTCGAAAAGCTTTGGTGTTGCGTGTATGTCTAAGCATGTAGCCTCAAAAGAGAAGGCACAGGAGAGTTTTCTCTCTAAAGAATATGTAAGAATACCACGTTATAAGGAAATACAGTGTTGCAGAGTAAAGACAAATACCTACGTATTGGAAACACTTTAGAAGAAGAAATAATGCATCGTACAAAATTAGCTTGTATCTCCTAAACTACACGTTATAACTCGAAAAGATTTGGTGTGGGGTGTACGTATAAACGTGTAGCCTCAAAAGAGAACCCACAGGAGTAATTTCTTTCATCAAAATTTTTTCAGAAAACCACGTTTTAAGGAAATCCCGCATCGTGCGAAATTATCTTGTTTTTCCTAAACAACACGTTGTAACTCGAAAAGCTTTGGTGTTGCATGTATGTCTAAGCATGTAGCCACAAAAGGGAATGCACAGGAGAGCTTTCTCTCGAAAGAATATGTAAGAATACCACGTTATAAGGAAATACAGTGTTGCAGAGTAAAGACAAATACATACTTATTGGAAACACTTAAACTTTATGAGAAGAAATAATGCATCATACAAAATTAGCTTGTATCTCCTAACAGCACGTTGTAACTCGAAAAGATTTGGTGTGGCGTGTACTTCTAAACGTGTAGCCTCAAAAGAGAACCACACAGGAGAATTTTCTTTCGTCAAAATTGGTCAGTAAACCACGTTTTAAGGAAATCCCACATCATGCGAAATTATCTTGTTTTTCCTAAACAACACGTCGTAACTCGAAAAGCTTTGGTGTTGCGTGTATGTCTAAGCATGTAGCCTCAAAAGAGAAGGCACAGGAGAGTTTTCTCTCTAAAGAATATGTAAGAATACCACGTTATAAGGAAATACAGTGTTGCAGAGTAAAGACAAATACCTACGTATTGGAAACACTTTAGAAGAAGAAATAATGCATCGTACAAAATTAGCTTGTATCTCCTAAACTACACGTTATAACTCGAAAAGATTTGGTGTGGGGTGTACGTATAAACGTGTAGCCTCAAAAGAGAACCCACAGGAGTAATTTCTTTCATCAAAATTTTTTCAGAAAACCACGTTTTAAGGAAATCCCGCATCGTGCGAAATTATCTTGTTTTTCCTAAACAACACGTTGTAACTCGAAAAGCTTTGGTGTTGCATGTATGTCTAAGCATGTAGCCACAAAAGGGAATGCACAGGAGAGCTTTCTCTCGAAAGAATATGTAAGAATACCACGTTATAAGGAAATACAGTGTTGCAGAGTAAAGACAAATACATACATATTGGAAATACTTAAACTTTATGAGAAGAAATAATGCATCATACAAAATTAGCTTGTATCTCCTAACAGCACGTTGTAACTCGAAAAGATTTGGTGTGGCGTGTACTTCTAAACGTGTAGCCTCAAAAGAGAACCACACAGGAGAATTTTCGTTTGTCAAAATTTGTCTGAAAACCATGTTTTAAGGAAATCCCGCATCGTTGGAAATTACCTTGTTTTTCCTAAACAACACGTTGTCACTCGAAAAGCTTTGGTGTTGCGTGTATGTCTAAGCGTATAGCCTCAAAAGAGAAGGCACAGGAGAGTTTTCTCTCCAAATAATATGTAAGAATACCACGTTATAAGGAATTACAGTGTTGCAGAGTAAAGCAAATACATACGTATTGGAAACACTTTACAAGAAGAAATAACGCATCATACAAAATTAGCTTGTATCTCCTAAACAATACGTTGTAACTCGGAAAGATTTGATGTGGTTTGTACGTCTAAACGTGTGGCCTCAAAGGAGAACCCACAGGATAATATTCTTTAGTCAAAATTAGTCAGAAAACCACGTTTTAAGGAAATCCCGCATCGTGCAAAATTATCTTGGTTTTCCTAAAGAACACGTTGTAACTCGAAAAGCTTTGCTGTTGCGTGAATGTCTAAGCGCGAAGCTTCAAAAGAGAAGGCACAGGAGAGTTTTCTTTCGTCAAATTTTTTTTCAGAAAACCACGTTTTAAGGAAATCCCGCATCGTGCTAAATTATCTTGTTTTTCGTAAACAACACGTTGTCACTCGAAAAGCTTTGGTGTTGCGTGTATGTCTAAGCTTGTAGCCCCAAAGAGAACGCACAGGAGAGTTTTCTCTCGAAAGAATATGTAAGAATACCACGTTATAAGGAAGTACAGTGTTGCAGAGTAAAGCAAATACATACGTATTGGAAACACTTTACAAGAAGAAATAACGTATCATACAAAATTAGCTTGTATCTCCTAAACAACACATTGTAACTCAGAAAGATTTGATGTGGCTTGTATGTCTAAACGTGTAGCCTCAAAGGAGAACCCACAGGAGAATAATCTTTAGTCAAAATTGGTCAGAAAACCACGTTTTAAGGAAATCCCGCATTGTGCGAAATTATCTTTTTTTTTCCTAAAGAACACTTTGTAACTCGAAAAGCTTTGGTGTTGCATGTATGTCTAAGCGTGTAGCCTCAAAAGCGAAGGCACAGGAGAGTTTTCTCTCGAAAGAATACGTAAGAATATCACGTTATATGGAAATACAGTGTTGCAGAGTAAAGACAAATACGTACGTATTCGAAACACTTTACAAGAAGAAATAACGCATCGTACAAAATTACGTTGTATCTCCTAAATTACACGTTGTAACTCGAAAAGATTTCGTATGGCGTGTACGTCTAAACATGTAGCCTGAAAAGAGAACCCACAGGAGAATTTTCTTTCGTCAAATTTTTTTCAGAAAACCACGTTTTAAGGAAATCCCGCATTGTGCGAAATTATCTTGTTTTTCCTAAAGAACACGTTGTAACTCGAAAAGCTTTGGTGTTTAGTGTATGTCTAAGCGTGTAGCCTCAAAAGAGAACGCACAGGAGTGTTTCCTCTCGAAAGAATATGTAAGCATACCACGTTATTAGGAAATACAGTGTTGCAGAGTCAAGAAAAATATGTACGTATTGGAAACACTTTACGAGAAGAAATAACGCATCAAACAAAATTAGCTTGTATCTCCTAAACAACACGTTGTAACTCGAAATGATTTGGCATGGCGTGTATGTCTAAACGTGTAGCCTCAAAAGAGAACCCACAGGAGAATTTTCTTTCGTCAAAATTTGTCAGAAAACAATTTTTTAAGGAAATCCCGCATCGTGCGAAATTATCTTGTGTTTCCAAAACAACACATTGTAACTCGAAAAGCTTTGATGTTGCGTGTATGTCTAAGCATGTACCCTCAAAAGAGAAGGCACAGGAGAGTTTTCTCTCAAAAGAATAGGTAAGAATACCACGTTATAATGAAATACAGTGTTGCAGACTAAAGACAAATACGTACGTATTGGAAACACTTAAACTTTACGAGAAGAAATAACTTATCATACAAAATTAGCTTGTATCTCCTAAACAGCACGTTGTAACTCGAAAAGATTTGGTGTGGCGTGTACGTCTAAATGTGTAGCCTTAAAAGAGAACCCCCAGGAGAATTTTCTTTCGTCAAAATTTTTCAGAAAACCACGTTTTAAGGAAATCCCGCATTGTGCGAAATTATCTTGTTTTTCCTAAACAACACGTCGTTACTAGAAAAGCTTTGGTGTTGCGTGTATGTCTAAGCATGTAGCCTCAAAAGAGAATGCACTGGAGAGTTTTCTCTCGAAAGAATATGTAAGAATACCACAATATAAGCAAATACAGTGTTGCAGAGTAAAGACAAATATGTACTTATTGGAAACACTTTACGAGGAGAAATAACGCATAGTAAAAAAATTAGCTTGTATCTCCTAAACAACACATTGTAACTCGAAAACATTTGGTGTGGCGTGTACGTCTAAAGGTGTAGCCTCAAAAGAGTACCCAGAGGAAATTTTTCTTTCGTCAAAATTTGTCACAAAACCACGTTTTAAGGAAATCACGCATCCTGCGAAAAATCTTGTTTTTCCTAAACAACACGTTGTAACTCGAAAAGCTTTGGTGTTGCGTGTATGTCTATGCGTGTAGCCTCAAAAGAGAAGGCACAGGAGAGTTTTCTCTGGAAACAATATGTAACAATACCACGTTATAAGGAAATACAGTGTTGCAGAATAAAGACAAATCCATACATATTGGAAACACTTAAACTTTACGAGAAGAAATAATGCATCGTACAAAATTAGCTTGTATCTCTTAACAGCACGTTGTAACTAGAAATGATTTGGTGTGGCGTGTATTTCTAAACGTGTAGCCTCAAAAGAGAACCCACAGGAGAATTTTCTTGCGTCAAATTTGTCAGAAAACCACGGTTTAAGGAAATCCCGCATCGTGCGATATTATCTTGTTTTTCCTAAACAACACGTTGTAACTTGAAAAGCTTTGGTGTTGCGTGTATTTCTAAGCGTGTAGCATCAAAAGAGAAGGCACAGGAGAGTTTTCTCTCGAAAGGATATGTAAGAATACCACGTTATAAGGAAATACAGTGTTGCAGAGTAAAGACAAATACGTACATATTGGAAACACTTAAACTTTACGAGAAGAAATAACTTATCGTACAAAATTAGCTTGTATCTCCTAAACAACACGTTGTAACTCGAAAAGATTTGGTGTGGCATGTGCGTCTAAACGTGTAGCCTCAAAAGAGAACCCACAGTAGAATTTTCTTTCGTCAAAATTTTTCAGACAACCACATTTTAAGGAAATCCGGCATTGTGCGAAATTATCTATTTTTTCCTAAACAAAACGTCCTGACTCGAAAATCTTTGGTGTTGCGTGTATGTCTAAGCGTGTAGCCTCAAAAGAGAAGGCACAGGAGAGTTTTCTCTCGAAAGAATATGTAAGAATACCATGTTATAAGGAAATACAGTGTTGCAGATTAAAGACAAATACGTATATATTGGAAACATTTTACGAGAAGAAATAATGCTTCGTACAAGCTTGTATCTCCTAAACAACACGTTTTAACTCAAAAGATTTGGTGTGGCGTGTACGTCTAAACATGTAGCCTCAAAAGAGAACCCACAGGAGAATTTTCATTCGTCAAAATTTGTTAGAAAACCACATTTTAAGGAAATACTGCATCGTGCGAAATTATCTTGTTTTTCCTAAACAACACTTCGTAACTCGAAAAGCTTTGGTTTTGTGTGTATGTCTAAACATGTAGCCTCAAAGGAGAAGGCACAGGAGAGTTTTCTCTCGAACGAATATGTAAGAATACCACCTTATAAGGATATACAGTGTTGCAGAGAAAAGACAAATACGTACATATTGGAAACACATAAACTTACGAGAAGAAATAATGCATCGTACAAAATTAGCTTGTACCTCCTAAACAACACGTTGTAACTCGGAAAGATTTGATGTGGCTTGTACGTCTAAAAGTGTAGCCTCAAAAAAGAACCCACAGGAGAATATTCTTAGGTCAAAATTTGTCAGAAAACCACGTTTTAAGGAAATCCCGCATCGTGAGAAATTATCTTGTTTTTCCTAAACAACATATTTTAACTCGATAAGCTTTGTTGTTGCGTGTACGTCTAAGCGTGTAGCCTCAAAAGAGAAGGCACAGGAAAGTTTTCTCTTGAAAGAATATGTAAGAATACCACGTTATAAGGAAATACAGTGTTGCAGATTAAAGACAAAAAGTACATATTGGAAACACTTTACGAGAAGAAATAACGCATCGTACAAAATTAGCTTGTATCTCCAAAACAACACGTTTTAACTCGAAAAGATTTGGTGTGGCGTGTACGTCTAAACGTGTAGCCTCAAATGAGAACCCACAGGAGAATTTTCTTTCGTCAAAATTGGTCAGTAAACCACGTTTTAAGGAAATCCCACATCATGCGAAATTATCTTGTTTTTCCTAAACAACACGTCGTAACTCGAAAAGCTTTGGTGTTGCGTGTATGTCTAAGCATGTAGCCTCAAAAGAGAAGGCACAGGAGAGTTTTCTCTCTAAAGAATATGTAAGAATACCACGTTATAAGGAAATACAGTGTTGCAGAGTAAAGACAAATACCTACGTATTGGAAACACTTTAGAAGAAGAAATAATGCATCGTACAAAATTAGCTTGTATCTCCTAAACTACACGTTATAACTCGAAAAGATTTGGTGTGGGGTGTACGTATAAACGTGTAGCCTCAAAAGAGAACCCACAGGAGTATTTTCTTTCATCAAAATTTTTTCAGAAAACCACGTTTTAAGGAAATCCCGCATCGTGCGAAATTATCTTGTTTTTCCTAAACAACACGTTGTAACTCGAAAAGCTTTGGTGTTGCATGTATGTCTAAGCATGTAGCCACAAAAGGGAATGCACAGGAGAGCTTTCTCTCGAAAGAATATGTAAGAATACCACGTTATAAGGAAATACAGTGTTGCAGAGTAAAGACAAATACATACTTATTGGAAACACTTAAACTTTATTAGAAGAAATAATGCATCATACAAAATTAGCTTGTATCTCCTAACAGCACGTTGTAACTCGAAAAGATTTGGTGTGGCGTGTACTTCTAAACGTGTAGCCTCAAAAGAGAACCACACAGGAGAATTTTCTTTCGTCAAAATTGGTCAGTAAACCATGTTTTAAGGAAATCCCACATCATGCGAAATTTCTTGTTTTTCCTAAACAACACGTCGTAACTCGAAAAGCTTTGGTGTTGCGTGTATGTCTAAGCATGTAGCCTCAAAAGAGAAGGCACAGGAGAGTTTTCTCTCTAAAGAATATGTAAGAATACCACGTTATAAGGAAATACAGTGTTGCAGAGTAAAGACAAATACCTACGTATTGGAAACACTTTAGAAGAAGAAATAATGCATCGTACAAAATTAGCTTGTATCTCCTAAACTACACGTTATAACTCGAAAAGATTTGGTGTGGGGTGTACGTATAAACGTGTAGCCTCAAAAGAGAACCCACAGGAGTATTTTCTTTCATCAAAATTTTTTCAGAAAACCACGTTTTAAGGAAATCCCGCATCGTGCGAAATTATCTTGTTTTTCCTAAACAACACGTTGTAACTCAAAAAGCTTTGGTGTTGCATGTATGTCTAAGCATGTAGCCACAAAAGGGAATGCACAGGAGAGTTTTCTCTCGAAAGAATATGTAAGAATACCACGTTATAAGGAAATACAGTGTTGCAGAGTAAAGACAAATACATACATATTGGAAATACTTAAACTTTATGAGAAGAAATAATGCATCATACAAATTAGCTTGTATCTCCTAACAGCACGTTGTAACTCGAAAAGATTTGGTGTGGCGTGTACTTCTAAACGTGTAGCCTCAAAAGAGAACCACACAGGAGAATTTTCGTTTGTCAAAATTTGTCTGAAAACCATGTTTTAAGGAAATCCCGCATCGTTGGAAATTACCTTGTTTTTCCTAAACAACACGTTATCACTCGAAAAGCTTTGGTGTTGCGTGTATGTCTAAGCGTATAGCCTCAAAAGAGAAGGCACAGGAGAGTTTTCTCTCCAAATAATATGTAAGAATACCACGTTATAAGGAATTACAGTGTTGCAGAGTAAAGCAAATACATACGTATTGGAAACACTTTACAAGAAGAAATAACGCATCATACAAAATTAGCTTGTATCTCCTAAACAATACGTTGTAACTCGGAAAGATTTGATGTGGTTTGTACGTCTAAACGTGTGGCCTCAAAGGAGAACCCACAGGATAATATTCTTTAGTCAAAATTAGTCAGAAAACCACGTTTTAAGGAAATCCCGCATCGTGCAAAATTATCTTGGTTTTCCTAAAGAACACGTTGTAACTCGAAAAGCTTTGCTGTTGCGTGAATGTCTAAGCGCGAAGCCTCAAAAGAGAAGGCACAGGAGAGTTTTCTCTTGAAAGAATATGTAAGAATACCAAGTTATAAGGAAATACAGTGTTGCAGAGTAAAGACAAATATGTAATTATTGGAAACACTTTACAAGAAGAAATAATGCATCGCACAAAATTAGCTTGTTTCTCCTAAGCTACACGTTGTAACTCGAAAAGATTTGGTGTGGCGTGTACATCTAAACGTGTAGCCTCAAAAGAGAACCCACAGGAGAGTTTTCTTTCGTCAAATTTTTTTTCAGAAAACCACGTTTTAAGGAAATCCCGCATCGTGCTAAATTATCTTGTTTTTCGTAAACAACACGTTGTCACTCGAAAAGCTTTGGTGTTGCGTGTATGTCTAAGCTTGTAGCCCCAAAGAGAACGCACAGGAGAGTTTTCTCACGAAAGAATATGTAAGAATACCACGTTATAAGGAAGTACAGTGTTGCAGAGTAAAGCAAATACATACGTATTGGAAACACTTTACAAGAAGAAAGAACGTATCATACAAAATTAGCTTGTATCTCCTAAACAACACATTGTAACTCAGAAAGATTTGATGTGGCTTGTATGTCTAAACGTGTAGCCTCAAAGGAGAACCCACAGGAGAATAATCTTTAGTCAAAATTGGTCAGAAAACCACGTTTTAAGGAAATCCCGCATTGTGCGAAATTATCTTTTTTTTTCCTAAAGAACACTTTGTAACTCGAAAAGCTTTGGTGTTGCATGTATGTCTAAGCGTGTAGCCTCAAAAGAGAAGGCACAGGAGAGTTTTCTCTCGAAAGAATACGTAAGAATATCACGTTATATGGAAATACAGTGTTGCAGAGTAAAGACAAATACGTACGTATTCGAAACACTTTACAAGAAGAAATAACGCATCGTACAAAATTACGTTGTATCTCCTAAATTACACGTTGTAACTCGAAAAGATTTCGTATGGCGTGTACGTCTAAACATGTAGCCTGAAAAGAGAACCCACAGGAGAATTTTCTTTCGTCAAATTTTTTTCAGAAAACCACGTTTTAAGGAAATCCCGCATTGTGCGAAATTATCTTGTTTTTCCTAAAGAACACGTTGTAACTCGAAAAGCTTTGGTGTTTAGTGTATGTCTAAGCGTGTAGCCTCAAAAGAGAACGCACAGGAGTGTTTTCTCTCGAAAGAATATGTAAGCATACCACGTTATTAGGAAATACAGTGTTGCAGAGTCAAGAAAAATATGTACGTATTGGAAACACTTTACGAGAAGAAATAACGCATCAAACAAAATTAGCTTGTATCTCCTAAACAACACGTTGTAACTCGAAATGATTTGGCATGGCGTGTATGTCTAAACGTGTAGCCTCAAAAGAGAACCCACAGGAGAATTTTCTTTCGTCAAAATTTGTCAGAAAACAATTTTTTAAGGAAATCCCGCATCGTGCGAAATTATCTTGTGTTTCCAAAACAACACATCGTAACTCGAAAAGCTTTGATGTTGCGTGTATGTCTAAGCATGTACCCTCAAAAGAGAAGGCACAGGAGAGTTTTCTCTCAAAAGAATAGGTAAGAATACCACGTTATAATGAAATACAGTGTTGCAGACTAAAGACAAATACGTACGTATTGGAAACACTTAAACTTTACGAGAAGAAATAACTTATCATACAAAATTAGCTTGTATCTCCTAAACAGCACGTTGTAACTCGAAAAGATTTGGTGTGGCATGTACGTCTAAATGTGTAGCCTTAAAAGAGAACCCCCAGGAGAATTTTCTTTCGTCAAAATTTTTCAGAAAACCACGTTTTAAGGAAATCCCGCATCGTGCGAAATTATCTTGTTTTTCCTAAACAACACGTCGTTACTAGAAAAGCTTTGGTGTTGCATGTATGTCTAAGCATGTAGCCTCAAAAGAGAATGCACTGGAGAGTTTTCTCTCGAAAGAATATGTAAGAATACCACAATATAAGCAAATACAGTGTTGCAGAGTAAAGACAAATATGTACTTATTGGAAACACTTTACGAGGAGAAATAACGCATAGTAAAAAAATTAGCTTGTATCTCCTAAACAACACATTGTAACTCGAAAACATTTGGTGTGGCGTGTACGTCTAAAGGTGTAGCCTCAAAAGAGTACCCAGAGGAAATTTTTCTTTCGTCAAAATTTGTCACAAAACCACGTTTTAAGGAAATCACGCATCCTGCGAAAAATCTTGTTTTTCCTAAACAACACGTTGTAACTCGAAAAGCTTTGGTGTTGCGTGTATGTCTATGCGTGTAGCCTCAAAAGAGAAGGCACAGGAGAGTTTTCTCTGGAAACAATATGTAACAATACCACGTTATAAGGAAATACAGTGTTGCAGAATAAAGACAAATCCATACATATTGGAAACACTTAAACTTTACGAGAAGAAATAATGCATCGTACAAAATTAGCTTGTATCTCTTAACAGCACGTTGTAACTAGAAATGATTTGGTGTGGCGTGTACTTCTAAACGTGTAGCCTCAAAAGAGAACCCAGAGGAGAATTTTCTTGCGTCAAAATTTGTCAGAAAACAACGGTTTAAGGAAATCCCGCATCATGCGAAATTATCTGGTTATTCCTAAACAACACGTTGTAACTCGAAAACCTTTGGTGTTTCGTGTAAGTCTTAGCGTGTAGCCTCAAAAGAGAAGGCAACGGAGAGTTTTCTCTCAAAAGAATATGTAAGAATACCACGTAAATAGGAACTACAGTGTTGCAGAGTAAAGACAAGTACGTACGTATTGGAAACACTTTAGGAGAAGAAACAACGCATCATAAAAAATTAGCTTGTATCTCCTAAACAACACGTTGTAACTCGAAAATATTTGGTGTGGCGTGTGCGTCTAAACGTGTAGCCTCAAAAGAGAACACACAGGAGAATTTTCTTTCATCAAAATTTGTCAGAAACCACGTTTTAAGGAAATCTTGCATCGTGCGAAATTATCTTGTTTTTCCTAAACAACATGTTGTATCTCGAAAAGCTTTGCTGTTGCGTGTATGTCTAAGCGTGTCGCCTCACAAGAGAACGCACAGGAGAGTTTTCTCTCGAAAGAATATGTAAGAATACCACGTTATAAGGAAATACAGTGTTGCAGAGTAAAGACAAATACGTACGTATTGGAAACACTTTAAGAGAAGAAATAATGCATCGTAAAAAATTAGCTTGTATCTTCTAAACAACACGTTGTAACTCGAAAAGATTTGCTTTGGCTCGTACGACTACACGTGTAGCCTCAAAAGAGAATGTATAGGAGAACTTTCTTTGGTCAAAATTTTTCAGAAAACCACGTTTTATGGAAATCTCGCATCGTGCGAAATTATCTTGTTTTTCCTAAACAAAACGTTGTAACTCGAAAAGCTTTGGCGTTGCGTGTATGCCTAAGCATGTAGCCTCAAAAGAGAACACACAGGAGAGTTTTCCCTCGAAAGAATATGTAAGAATACCACGTTATAGGGAAATACAATGTTGCAGAGTAAAGAGAAATAAGTACGTATTGGAAAGACTTTACGAGAAGAAATAACGCATCATAAAAAATTAGCTTGTATCTCCTAAACAACACGTGGTAACTCGAAAGGATTTGGTGTGGCGTGTACGTCTAAACGTGTAGCCTCAAAAGAGAAACCACAGGATAATTTTCTTTCCTCAAAATTTGTGAGAAAACCACATTTTAAGGAAATCACGCATCGTGCGAAATAATCTTGATTTTCATAAACAACACGTTGTAACTCGAAAAGCTTTGGTGATGC